>NW_026682982.1:0-189959 GCF_027887145.1 Ammospiza caudacuta
CAGGTGATTCAGCCTAGGCTTAGCAATGGTGCCAATGAAAACGTGTGGAGGCAGCCATTTTCTGGCACTTTTGTGCTCCCCTTGGGATGCCTTTCGCAGCTGCCGTGTGCCTGGAGCTCAGAGCTTGCTGGTTTAAAAAGCTCTACACCTAGGCGTAACCCTAACCCTAACCGTAACACTGGTCATTTAAATCAGCCTGGGTTTAGGAATTATCCCAAGGGAAAAGCTGTGGAGACAGCCATGTTGTGGCACTTTTGCGCTCCCCTTGGGATGCCTTTCACAGCTGCAGTGAGCTTGGAGCACAGGGCTTCCTGGTGTAAAAAACCACAACTTTAGCCCAAACTGGAGGCTTCTAAATCAGCCTTTGTTTCGGGACGTCCCCAAGGAAAAAGCTGTGGAGGCAGGCATGTTGAGGCACTTCTGCGCTCTTCTTGGGTAGTCCTTCGCAGCTGCTGTGTTCTTGGAACTCAGGGCTTTCTGGTTAAAAGAACACTAACCCTAGGCCTAACTCAAACCTTAAGCCTAGGAAGGAAAATCAGCCTATGATTCGGGATGGTCTCATGGAAATAGCAGTGGAGGCAGCCAAGTTGTGTCACTTTTGCGCTCCCCTTGGGATGCCTTTAACAGCTGCAGTGTGCCTGGAGCACAGGGCTTCCTGGTTTTAAAAGTCCTAGGCCTAAGCCTAACAGTAACCCTAGGAAGGTAAATCAGCCGGGTATTAGGGTTCTTCCTAAGGAAAAAGCTGTGAAAGCAGCCATGTTGAGGCACTTCTGCGCTCCCTTTGGGATGCCTTTGGCAGATGCAGTAAGCCTGGAACTCAGGGCTTCCTGGTTAAAAAAATCCTAGCCCTTGGCTGAGCCCTAACCCTAACCCTAGGCAGATAAATCAGCCTAGGTATAGGGATGGTGCCAAGGAAAAAGCTGTGAAAGCTGCCATGTTGTTGCACTTTTGTACTCCCCTTGGGATGCCTTTCACAGCTGCCGTGTGCCTGGAGCTCAGGGCTTCCTGGTTTAAAAAACCATGTCCCTAGCTGAGACTGGAGGCAGGTGATTCAGCCTAGGCTTAGCAATGGTGCCAATGAAAACGTGTGGAGGCAGCCATTTTCTGGCACTTTTGTGCTCCCCTTGGGATGCCTTTCGCAGCTGCCGTGTGCCTGGAGCTCAGAGCTTGCTGGTTTAAAAAGCTCTACACCTAGGCGTAACCCTAACCCTAACCGTAACACTGGTCATTTAAAGCAGCCTGGGTTTAGGAATTATCCTAAGGGAAAAGCTGTGGAGACAGCCATGTTGTGGCACTTTTGCGCTCCCCTTGGGATGCCTTTCACAGCTGCAGTGTGCTTGGAGCACAGGGCTTCCTGGTGTAAAAAACCACAACTTTACCCCAAACTGGAGGCTTCTAAATCAGCCTTCGTTTCGGGACGTCCCCAAGGAAAAAGCTGTGGAGGCAGGCATGTTGAGGCACTTCTGCGCTCTTCTTGGGTAGTCCTTCGCAGCTGCTGTGTTCTTGGAACTCAGGGCTTTCTGGTTGAAAGAACACTAACCCTAGGCCTAACTCAAACCTTAAGCCTAGGAAGGAAAATCAGCCTATGATTCGGGATGGTCTCATGGAAATAGCAGTGGAGGCAGCCAAGTTGTGTCACTTTTGCGCTCCCCTTGGGATGCCTTTAACAGCTGCAGTGTGCCTGGAGCACAGGGCTTCCTGGTTTTAAAAGTCCTAGGCCTAAGCCTAACAGTAACCCTAGGAAGGTAAATCAGCCGGGTATTAGGGTTCTTCCTAAGGAAAAAGCTGTGAAAGCAGCCATGTTGTGGCACTTCTGCGCTCCCTTTGGGATGCCTTTGGCAGATGCAGTAAGCCTGGAACTCAGGGCTTCCTGGTTAAAAAATCCTAGCCCTAGGCTGAGCCCTAACCCTAACCCTAGGCAGATAAATCAGCCTAGGTATAGGGATTGTGCCAAGGAAAAAGCTGTGAAAGCTGCCATGTTGTTGCACTTTTGTACTCCCCTTGCGATGCCTTTCACAGCTGCCGTGTGCCTGGAGCTCAGGGCTTCCTGGTTTAAAAAACAATGTCCCTAGCTGAGACTGGAGGCAGGTGATTCAGCCTAGGCTTAGCAATGGTGCCAATGAAAACGTGTGGAGGCAGCCATTTTCTGGCACTTTTGTGCTCCCCTTGGGATGCCTTTCGCAGCTGCCGTGTGCCTGGAGTTCAGAGCTTGCTGGTTTAAAAAGCTCTACACCTAGGCGTAACCCTAACCCTAACCGTAACACTGGTCATTTAAATCAGCCTGGGTTTAGGAATTATCCCAAGGGAAAAGCTGTGGAGACAGCCATGTTGTGGCACTTTTGCGCTCCCCTTGGGATGCCTTTCACAGCTGCAGTGAGCTTGGAGCACAGGGCTTCCTGGTGTAAAAAACCACAACTTTAGCCCAAACTGGAGGCTTCTAAATCAGCCTTCGTTTCGGGACGTCCCCAAGGAAAAAGCTGTGGAGGCAGGCATGTTGAGGCACTTCTGCGCTCTTCTTGGGTAGTCCTTCGCAGCTGCTGTGTTCTTGGAACTCAGGGCTTTCTGGTTAAAAGAACACTAACCCTAGGCCTAACTCAAACCTTAAGCCTAGGAAGGAAAATCAGCCTATGATTCGGGATGGTCTCATGGAAATAGCAGTGGAGGCAGCCAAGTTGTGTCACTTTTGCGCTCCCCTTGGGATGCCTTTAACAGCTGCAGTGTGCCTGGAGCACAGGGCTTCCTGGTTTTAAAAGTCCTAGGCCTAAGCCTAACAGTAACCCTAGGAAGGTAAATCAGCCGGGTATTAGGGTTCTTCCTAAGGAAAAAGCTGTGAAAGCAGCCATGTAGTGGCACTTCTGCGCTCCCTTTGGGATGCCTTTGGCAGATGCAGTAAGCCTGGAACTCAGGGCTTCCTGCTTAAAAAAATCCTTGCCCTTGGCTGAGCCCTAACCCTAACCCTAGGCAGATATATCAGCCTAGGTATAGGGATGGTGCCAAGGAAAAAGCTGTGAAAGCTGCCATGTTGTTGCACTTTTGTACTCCCCTTGGGATGCCTTTCACAGCTGCCGTGTGCCTGGAGCTCAGGGCTTCCTGGTTTAAAAAACCATGTCCCTAGCTGAGACTGGAGGCAGGTGATTCAGCCTAGGCTTAGCAATGGTGCCAATGAAAACGTGTGGAGGCAGCCATTTTCTGGCACTTTTGTGCTCCCCTTGGGATGCCTTTCGCAGCTGCCGTGTGCCTGGAGCTCAGAGCTTGCTGGTTTAAAAAGCTCTACACCTAGGCGTAACCCTAACCCTAACCGTAACACTGGTCATTTAAATCAGCCTGGGTTTAGGAATTATCCCAAGGGAAAAGCTGTGGAGACAGCCATGTTGTGGCACTTTTGCGCTCCCCTTGGGATGCCTTTCACAGCTGCAGTGTGCTTGGAGCACAGGGCTTCCTGGTTTAAAAAACCACAACTTTAGCCCAAACTGGAGGCTTCTAAATCAGCCTTCGTTTCGGGACGTCCCCAAGGAAAAAGCTGTGGAGGCAGGCATGTTGAGGCACTTCTGCGCTCTTCTTGGGTAGTCCTTCGCAGCTGCTGTGTTCTTGGAACTCAGGGCTTTCTGGTTAAAAGAACACTAACCCTAGGCCTAACTCAAACCTTAAGCCTAGGAAGGAAAATCAGCCTATGATTCGGGATGGTCTCATGGAAATAGCAGTGGAGGCAGCCAAGTTGTGTCACTTTTGCGCTCCCCTTGGGATGCCTTTAACAGCTGCAGTGTGCCTGGAGCACAGGGCTTCCTGGTTTTAAAAGTCCTAGGCCTAAGCCTAACAGTAACCCTAGGAAGGTAAATCAGCCGGGTATTAGGGTTCTTCCTAAGGAAAAAGCTGTGAAAGCAGCCATGTTGAGGCACTTCTGCGCTCCCTTTGGGATGCCTTTGGCAGATGCAGTAAGCCTGGAACTCAGGGCTTCCTGGTTAAAAAAATCCTTGCCCTTGGCTGAGCCCTAACCCTAACCCTAGGCAGATAAATCAGCCTAGGTATAGGGATGGTGCCAAGGAAAAAGCTGTGAAAGCTGCCATGTTGTTGCACTTTTGTACTCCCCTTGGGATGCCTTAAACAGCTGCCAAGTGCCTGGAGCTCAGGGCTTCCTGGTTTAAAAAACCATGTCCCTAGCTGAGACTGGAGGCAGGTGATTCAGCCTAGGCTTAGCAATGGTGCCAATGAAAACGTGTGGAGGCAGCCATTTTCTGGCACTTTTGTGCTCCCCTTGGGATGCCTTTCGCAGCTGCCGTGTGCCTGGAGCTCAGAGCTTGCTGGTTTAAAAAGCTCTACACCTAGGCGTAACCCTAACCCTAACCGTAACACTGGTCATTTAAATCAGCCTGGGTTTAGGAATTATCCCAAGGGAAAAGCTGTGGAGACAGCCATGTTGTGGCACTTTTGCGCTCCCCTTGGGATGCCTTTCACAGCTGCAGTGAGCTTGGAGCACAGGGCTTCCTGGTGTAAAAAACCACAACTTTAGCCCAAACTGGAGGCTTCTAAATCAGCCTTCGTTTCGGGACGTCCCCAAGGAAAAAGCTGTGGAGGCAGGCATGTTGAGGCACTTCTGCGCTCTTCTTGGGTAGTCCTTCGCAGCTGCTGTGTTCTTGGAACTCAGGGCTTTCTGGTTAAAAGAACACTAACCCTAGGCCTAACTCAAACCTTAAGCCTAGGAAGGAAAATCAGCCTATGATTCGGGATGGTCTCATGGAAATAGCAGTGGAGGCAGCCAAGTTGGGTCACTTTTGCGCTCCCCTTGGGATGCCTTTAACAGCTGCAGTGTGCCTGGAGCACAGGGCTTCCTGGTTTTAAAAGTCCTAGGCCTAAGCCTAACAGTAACCCTAGGAAGGTAAATCAGCCGGGTATTAGGGTTCTTCCTAAGGAAAAAGCTGTGAAAGCAGCCATGTGTAGGCACTTCTGCGCTCCCTTTGGGATGCCTTTGGCAGATGCAGTAAGCCTGGAACTCAGGGCTTCCTGGTTAAAAAATCCTAGCCCTAGGCTGAGCCCTAACCCTAACCCTAGGCAGATAAATCAGCCTAGGTAGAGGGATGGTGCCAAGGAAAAAGCTGTGAAAGCTGCCATGTTGTTGCACTTTTGTACTCCCCTTGGGATGCCTTTCACAGCTGCCGTGTGCCTGGAGCTCAGGGCTTCCTGGTTTAAAAAACAATGTCCCTAGCTGAGACTGGAGGCAGGTGATTCAGCCTAGGCTTAGCAATGGTGCCAATGAAAACGTGTGGAGGCAGCCATTTTCTGGCACTTTTGTGCTCCCCTTGGGATGCCTTTCGCAGCTGCCGTGTGCCTGGAGCTCAGAGCTTGCTGGTTTAAAAAGCTCTACACCTAGGCGTAACCCTAACCCTAACCGTAACACTGGTCATTTAAATCAGCCTGGGTTTAGGAATTATCCCAAGGGAAAAGCTGTGGAGACAGCCATGTTGTGGCACTTTTGCGCTCCCCTTGGGATGCCTTTCACAGCTGCAGTGAGCTTGGAGCACAGGGCTTCCTGGTGTAAAAAACCACAACTTTAGCCCAAACTGGAGGCTTCTAAATCAGCCTTTGTTTCGGGACGTCCCCAAGGAAAAAGCTTTGGAGGCAGGCATGTTGAGGCACTTCTGCGCTCTTCTTGGGTAGTCCTTCGCAGCTGCTGTGTTCTTGGAACTCAGGGCTTTCTGGTTAAAAGAACACTAACCCTAGGCCTAACTCAAACCTTAAGCCTAGGAAGGAAAATCAGCCTATGATTCGGGATGGTCTCATGGAAATAGCAGTGGAGGCAGCCAAGTTGTGTCACTTTTGCGCTCCCCTTGGGATGCCTTTAACAGCTGCAGTGTGCCTGGAGCACAGGGCTTCCTGGTTTTAAAAGTCCTAGGCCTAAGCCTAACAGTAACCCTAGGAAGGTAAATCAGCCGGGTATTAGGGTTCTTCCTAAGGAAAAAGCTGTGAAAGCAGCCATGTTGAGGCACTACTGCGCTCCCTTTGGGATGCCTTTGGCAGATGCAGTAAGCCTGGAACTCAGGGCTTCCTGGTTAAAAAAATCCTAGCCCTTGGCTGAGCCCTAACCCTAACCCTAGGCAGATAAATCAGCCTAGGTATAGGGATGGTGCCAAGGAAAAAGCTGTGAAAGCTGCCATGTTGTTGCACTTTTGTACTCCCCTTGGGATGCCTTTCACAGCTGCCGTGTGCCTGGAGCTCAGGGCTTCCTGGTTTAAAAAACCATGTCCCTAGCTGAGACTGGAGGCAGGTGATTCAGCCTAGGCTTAGCAATGGTGCCAATGAAAACGTGTGGAGGCAGCCATTTTCTGGCACTTTTGTGCTCCCCTTGGGATGCCTTTCGCAGCTGCCGTGTGCCTGGAGCTCAGAGCTTGCTGGTTTAAAAAGCTCTACACCTAGGCGTAACCCTAACCCTAACCGTAACACTGGTCATTTAAAGCAGCCTGGGTTTAGGAATTATCCCAAGGGAAAAGCTGTGGAGACAGCCATGTTGTGGCACTTTTGCGCTCCCCTTGGGATGCCTTTCACAGCTGCAGTGTGCTTGGAGCACAGGGCTTCCTGGTGTAAAAAACCACAACTTTAGCCCAAACTGGAGGCTTCTAAATCAGCCTTCGTTTCGGGACGTCCCCAAGGAAAAAGCTGTCGAGGCAGGCATGTTGAGGCACTTCTGCGCTCTTCTTGGGTAGTCCTTCGCAGCTGCTGTGTTCTTGGAACTCAGGGCTTCCTGGTTGAAAGAACACTAACCCTAGGCCTAACTCAAACCTTAAGCCTAGGAAGGAAAATCAGCCTATGATTCGGGATGGTCTCATGGAAATAGCAGTGGAGGCAGCCAAGTTGGGTCACTTTTGCGCTCCCCTTGGGATGCCTTTAACAGCTGCAGTGTGCCTGGAGCACAGGGCTTCCTGGTTTTAAAAGTCCTAGGCCTAAGCCTAACAGTAACCCTAGGAAGGTAAATCAGCCGGGTATTAGGGTTCTTCCTAAGGAAAAAGCTGTGAAAGCAGCCATGTTGTGGCACTTCTGCGCTCCCTTTGGGATGCCTTTGGCAGATGCAGTAAGCCTGGAACTCAGGGCTTCCTGGTTAAAAAATCCTAGCCCTAGGCTGAGCCCTAACCCTAACCCTAGGCAGATAAATCAGCCTAGGTATAGGGATTGTGCCAAGGAAAAAGCTGTGAAAGCTGCCATGTTGTTGCACTTTTGTACTCCCCTTGCGATGCCTTTCACAGCTGCCGTGTGCCTGGAGCTCAGGGCTTCCTGGTTTAAAAAACAATGTCCCTAGCTGAGACTGGAGGCAGGTGATTCAGCCTAGGCTTAGCAATGGTGCCAATGAAAACGTGTGGAGGCAGCCATTTTCTGGCACTTTTGTGCTCCCCTTGGGATGCCTTTCGCAGCTGCCGTGTGCCTGGAGTTCAGAGCTTGCTGGTTTAAAAAGCTCTACACCTAGGCGTAACCCTAACCCTAACCGTAACACTGGTCATTTAAATCAGCCTGGGTTTAGGAATTATCCCAAGGGAAAAGCTGTGGAGACAGCCATGTTGTGGCACTTTTGCGCTCCCCTTGGGATGCCTTTCACAGCTGCAGTGAGCTTGGAGCACAGGGCTTCCTGGTGTAAAAAACCACAACTTTAGCCCAAACTGGAGGCTTCTAAATCAGCCTTCGTTTCGGGACGTCCCCAAGGAAAAAGCTGTGGAGGCAGGCATGTTGAGGCACTTCTGCGCTCTTCTTGGGTAGTCCTTCGCAGCTGCTGTGTTCTTGGAACTCAGGGCTTTCTGGTTAAAAGAACACTAACCCTAGGCCTAACTCAAACCTTAAGCCTAGGAAGGAAAATCAGCCTATGATTCGGGATGGTCTCATGGAAATAGCAGTGGAGGCAGCCAAGTTGTGTCACTTTTGCGCTCCCCTTGGGATGCCTTTAACAGCTGCAGTGTGCCTGGAGCACAGGGCTTCCTGGTTTTAAAAGTCCTAGGCCTAAGCCTAACAGTAACCCTAGGAAGGTAAATCAGCCGGGTATTAGGGTTCTTCCTAAGGAAAAAGCTGTGAAAGCAGCCATGTAGTGGCACTTCTGCGCTCCCTTTGGGATGCCTTTGGCAGATGCAGTAAGCCTGGAACTCAGGGCTTCCTGCTTAAAAAAATCCTTGCCCTTGGCTGAGCCCTAACCCTAACCCTAGGCAGATATATCAGCCTAGGTATAGGGATGGTGCCAAGGAAAAAGCTGTGAAAGCTGCCATGTTGTTGCACTTTTGTACTCCCCTTGGGATGCCTTTCACAGCTGCCGTGTGCCTGGAGCTCAGGGCTTCCTGGTTTAAAAAACCATGTCCCTAGCTGAGACTGGAGGCAGGTGATTCAGCCTAGGCTTAGCAATGGTGCCAATGAAAACGTGTGGAGGCAGCCATTTTCTGGCACTTTTGTGCTCCCCTTGGGATGCCTTTCGCAGCTGCCGTGTGCCTGGAGCTCAGAGCTTGCTGGTTTAAAAAGCTCTACACCTAGGCGTAACCCTAACCCTAACCGTAACACTGGTCATTTAAATCAGCCTGTGTTTAGGAATTATCCTAAGGGAAAAGCTGTGGAGACAGCCATGTTGTGGCACTTTTGCGCTCCCCTTGGGATGCCTTTCACAGCTGCAGTGTGCTTGGAGCACAGGGCTTCCTGGTTTAAAAAACCACAACTTTAGCCCAAACTGGAGGCTTCTAAATCAGCCTTCGTTTCGGGACGTCCCCAAGGAAAAAGCTGTGCAGGCAGGCATGTTGAGGCACTTCTGCGCTCTTCTTGGGTAGTCCTTCGCAGCTGCTGTGTTCTTGGAACTCAGGGCTTTCTGGTTAAAAGAACACTAACCCTAGGCCTAACTCAAACCTTAAGCCTAGGAAGGAAAATCAGCCTATGATTCGGGATGGTCTCATGGAAATAGCAGTGGAGGCAGCCAAGTTGGGTCACTTTTGCGCTCCCCTTGGGATGCCTTTAACAGCTGCAGTGTGTCTGGAGCACAGGGCTTCCTGGTTTTAAAAGTCCTAGGCCTAAGCCTAACAGTAACCCTAGGAAGGTAAATCAGCCGGGTATTAGGGTTCTTCCTAAGGAAAAAGCTGTGAAAGCAGCCATGTTGTGGCACTTCTGCGCTCCCTTTGGGATGCCTTTGGCAGATGCAGTAAGCCTGGAACTCAGGGCTTCCTGGTTAAAAAATCCTAGCCCTAGGCTGAGCCCTAACCCTAACCCTAGGCAGATAAATCAGCCTAGGTATAGGGATGGTGCCAAGGAAAAAGCTGTGAAAGCTGCCATGTTGTTGCACTTTTGTACTCCCCTTGGGATGCCTTTCACAGCTGCCGTGTGCCTGGAGCTCAGGGCTTCCTGGTTTAAAAAACAATGTCCCTAGCTGAGACTGGAGGCAGGTGATTCAGCCTAGGCTTAGCAATGGTGCCAATGAAAACGTGTGGAGGCAGCCATTTTCTGGCACTTTTGTGCTCCCCTTGGGATGCCTTTCGCAGCTGCCGTGTGCCTGGAGCTCAGAGCTTGCTGGTTTAAAAAGCTCTACACCTAGGCGTAACCCTAACCCTAACCGTAACACTGGTCATTTAAATCAGCCTGGGTTTAGGAATTATCCCAAGGGAAAAGCTGTGGAGACAGCCATGTTGTGGCACTTTTGCGCTCCCCTTGGGATGCCTTTCACAGCTGCAGTGAGCTTGGAGCACAGGGCTTCCTGGTGTAAAAAACCACAACTTTAGCCCAAACTGGAGGCTTCTAAATCAGCCTTCGTTTCGGGACGTCCCCAAGGAAAAAGCTGTGGAGGCAGGCATGTTGAGGCACTTCTGCGCTCTTCTTGGGTAGTCCTTCGCAGCTGCTGTGTTCTTGGAACTCAGGGCTTTCTGGTTAAAAGAACACTAACCCTAGGCCTAACTCAAACCTTAAGCCTAGGAAGGAAAATCAGCCTATGATTCGGGATGGTCTCATGGAAATAGCAGTGGAGGCAGCCAAGTTGTGTCACTTTTGCGCTCCCCTTGGGATGCCTTTAACAGCTGCAGTGTGCCTGGAGCACAGGGCTTCCTGGTTTTAAAAGTCCTAGGCCTAAGCCTAACAGTAACCCTAGGAAGGTAAATCAGCCGGGTATTAGGGTTCTTCCTAAGGAAAAAGCTGTGAAAGCAGCCATGTTGAGGCACTTCTGCGCTCCCTTTGGGATGCCTTTGGCAGATGCAGTAAGCCTGGAACTCAGGGCTTCCTGCTTAAAAAAATCCTTGCCCTTGGCTGAGCCCTAACCCTAACCCTAGGCAGATAAATCAGCCTAGGTATAGGGATGGTGCCAAGGAAAAAGCTGTGAAAGCTGCCATGTTGTTGCACTTTTGTACTCCCCTTGGGATGCCTTTCACAGGTGCCGTGTGCCTGGAGCTCAGGGCTTCCTGGTTTAAAAAACCATGTCCCTAGCTGAGACTGGAGGCAGGTGATTCAGCCTAGGCTTAGCAATGGTGCCAATGAAAACGTGTGGAGGCAGCCATTTTCTGGCACTTTTGTGCTCCCCTTGGGATGCCTTTCGCAGCTGCCGTGTGCCTGGAGCTCAGAGCTTGCTGGTTTAAAAAGCTCTACACCTAGGCGTAACCCTAACCCTAACCGTAACACTGGTCATTTAAATCAGCCTGGGTTTAGGAATTATCCCAAGGGAAAAGCTGTGGAGACAGCCATGTTGTGGCACTTTTGCGCTCCCCTTGGGATGCCTTTCACAGCTGCAGTGTGCTTGGAGCACAGGGCTTCCTGGTTTAAAAAACCACAACTTTAGCCCAAACTGGAGGCTTCTAAATCAGCCTTCGTTTCGGGACGTCCCCAAGGAAAAAGCTGTGGAGGCAGGCATGTTGAGGCACTTCTGCGCTCTTATTGGGTAGTCCTTCGCAGCTGCTGTGTTCTTGGAACTCAGGGCTTTCTGGTTAAAAGAACACTAACCCTAGGCCTAACTCAAACCGTAAGCCTAGGAAGGAAAATCAGCCTATGATTCGGGATGGTCTCATGGAAATAGCAGTGGAGGCAGCCAAGTTGTGTCACTTTTGCGCTCCCCTTGGGATGCCTTTCACAGCTGCAGTGTGCCTGGAGCACAGGGCTTCCTGGTTTTAAAAGTCCTAGGCCTAAGCCTAACAGTAACCCTAGGAAGGTAAATCAGCCAGGTATTAGGGTTCTTCCTAAGGAAAAAGCTGTGAAAGCAGCCATGTTGTGGCACTTCTGCGCTCCCTTTGGGATGCCTTTGGCAGATGCAGTAAGCCTGGAACTCAGGGCTTCCTGGTTAAAAAATCCTAGCCCTAGGCTGAGCCCTAACCCTAACCCTAGGCAGATAAATCAGCCTAGGTATAGGGATTGTGCCAAGGAAAAAGCTGTGAAAGCTGCCATGTTGTTGCACTTTTGTACTCCCCTTGGGATGCCTTTCACAGCTGCCGTGTGCCTGGAGCTCAGGGCTTCCTGGTTTAAAAAACAATGTCCCTAGCTGAGACTGGAGGCAGGTGATTCAGCCTAGGCTTAGCAATGGTGCCAATGAAAACGTGTGGAGGCAGCCATTTTCTGGCACTTTTGTGCTCCCCTTGGGATGCCTTTCGCAGCTGCCGTGTGCCTGGAGCTCAGAGCTTGCTGGTTTAAAAAGCTCTACACCTAGGCGTAACCCTAACCCTAACCGTAACACTGGTCATTTAAATCAGCCTGGGTTTAGGAATTATCCCAAGGGAAAAGCTGTGGACACAGCCATGTTGTGGCACTTTTGCGCTCCCCTTGGGATGCCTTTCACAGCTGCAGTGTGCTTGGAGCACAGGGCTTCCTGGTGTAAAATACCACAACTTTAGCCCAAACTGGAGGCTTCTAAATCAGCCTTCGTTTCGGGACGTCCCCAAGGAAAAAGCTGTGGAGGCAGGCATGTTGAGGCACTTCTGCGCTCTTCTTGGGTAGTCCTTCGCAGGTGCTGTGTTCTTGGAACTCAGGGCTTTCTGGTTAAAAGAACACTAACCCTAGGCCTAACTCAAACCTTAAGCCTAGGAAGGAAAATCAGCCTATGATTCGGGATGGTCTCATGGAAATAGCAGTGGAGGCAGCCAAGTTGTGTCACTTTTGCGCTCCCCTTGGGATGCCTTTAACAGCTGCAGTGTGCCTGGAGCACAGGGCTTCCTGGTTTTAAAAGTCCTAGGCCTAAGCCTAACAGTAACCCTAGGAAGGTAAATCAGCCGGGTATTAGGGTTCTTCCTAAGGAAAAAGCTGTGAAAGCAGCCATGTTATGGACCTTCTGCGCTCCCTTTGGGATGCCTTTGGCAGATGCAGTAAGCCTGGAACTCAGGGCTTCCTGCTTAAAAAAATCCTTGCCCTTGGCTGAGCCCTAACCCTAACCCTAGGCAGATAAATCAGCCTAGGTATAGGGATGGTGCCAAGGAAAAAGCTGTGAAAGCTGCCATGTTGTTGCACTTTTGTACTCCCCTTGGGATGCCTTTCACAGCTGCCGTGTGCCTGGAGCTCAGGGCTTCCTGGTTTAAAAAACCATGTCCCTAGCTGAGACTGGAGGCAGGTGATTCAGCCTAGGCTTAGCAATGGTGCCAATGAAAACGTGTGGAGGCAGCCATTTTCTGGCACTTTTGTGCTCCCCTTGGGATGCCTTTCACAGCTGCAGTGTGCTTGGAGCACAGGGCTTCCTGGTTTAAAAAACCACAACTTTAGCCCAAACTGGAGGCTTCTAAATCAGCCTTCATTTCGGGACGTCCCCAAGGAAAAAGCTGTGGAGGCAGGCATGTTGAGGCACTTCTGCGCTCTTCTTGGGTAGTCCTTCGCAGCTGCTGTGTTCTTGGAACTCAGGGCTTTCTGGTTAAAAGAACACTAACCCTAGGCCTAACTCAAACCTTAAGCCTAGGAAGGAAAATCAGCCTATGATTCGGGATGGTCTCATGGAAATAGCAGTGGACGCAGCCAAGTTGTGTCACTTTTGCGCTCCCCTTGGGATGCCTTTCACAGCTGCAGTGTGCCTGGAGCACAGGGCTTCTTGGTTTTAAAAGTCATAGGCCTAAGCCTAACAGTAACCCTAGGAAGGTAAATCAGCCAGGTATTAGGGTTCTTCCTAAGGAAAAAGCTGTGAAAGCAGCCATGTTGTGGCAC
Source organism: Ammospiza caudacuta (assembly GCF_027887145.1). Lineage (NCBI taxonomy): Eukaryota > Metazoa > Chordata > Aves > Passeriformes > Passerellidae > Ammospiza > Ammospiza caudacuta. Next base: position 13,096 of record NW_026682982.1, read on the forward strand.
TTCTGCGCTCCCTTTGGGATGCCTTTGGCAGATGCAGTAAGCCTGGAACTCAGGGCTTCCTGGTTAAAAAATCCTTGCCCTTGGCTGAGCCCTAACCCTAACCCTAGGCAGATAAATCAGCCTAGGTATAGGGATGGTGCCAAGGAAAAAGCTGTGAAAGCTGCCATGTTGTTGCACTTTTGTACTCCCCTTGGGATGCCTTTCACAGCTGCCGTGTGCCTGGAGCTCAGGGCTTCCTGGTTTAAAAAACCATGTCCCTAGCTGAGACTGGAGGCAGGTGATTCAGCCTAGGCTTAGCAATGGTGCCAATGAAAACGTGTGGAGGCAGCCATTTTCTGGCACTTTTGTGCTCCCCTTGGGATGCCTTTCGCAGCTGCCGTGTGCCTGGAGCTCAGAGCTTGCTGGTTTAAAAAGCTCTACACCTAGGCGTAACCCTAACCCTAACCGTAACACTGGTCATTTAAAGCAGCCTGGGTTTAGGAATTATCCCAAGGGAAAAGCTGTGGAGACAGCCATGTTGTGGCACTTTTGCGCTCCCCTTGGGATGCCTTTCACAGCTGCAGTGTGCTTGGAGCACAGGGCTTCCTGGTGTAAAAAACCACAACTTTAGCCCAAACTGGAGGCTTCTAAATCAGCCTTCGTTTCGGGACGTCCCCAAGGAAAAAGCTGTCGAGGCAGGCATGTTGAGGCACTTCTGCGCTCTTCTTGGGTAGTCCTTCGCAGCTGCTGTGTTCTTGGAACTCAGGGCTTCCTGGTTGAAAGAACACTAACCCTAGGCCTAACTCAAACCTTAAGCCTAGGAAGGAAAATCAGCCTATGATTCGGGATGGTCTCATGGAAATAGCAGTGGAGGCAGCCAAGTTGTGTCACTTTTGCGCTCCCCTTGGGATGCCTTTCACAGCTGCAGTGTGCCTGGAGCACAGGGCTTCCTGGTTTTAAAAGTCCTAGGCCTAAGCCTAACAGTAACCCTAGGAAGGTAAATCAGCCGGGTATTAGGGTTCTTCCTAAGGAAAAAGCTGTGAAAGCAGCCATGTTGTGGCACTTCTGCGCTCCCTTTGGGATGCCTTTGGCAGATGCAGTAAGCCTGGAACTCAGGGCTTCCTGGTTAAAAAATCCTAGCCCTAGGCTGAGCCCTAACCCTAACCCTAGGCAGATAAATCAGCCTAGGTATAGGGATTGTGCCAAGGAAAAAGCTGTGAAAGCTGCCATGTTGTTGCACTTTTGTACTCCCCTTGCGATGCCTTTCACAGCTGCCGTGTGCCTGGAGCTCAGGGCTTCCTGGTTTAAAAAACAATGTCCCTAGCTGAGACTGGAGGCAGGTGATTCAGCCTAGGCTTAGCAATGGTGCCAATGAAAACGTGTGGAGGCAGCCATTTTCTGGCACTTTTGTGCTCCCCTTGGGATGCCTTTCGCAGCTGCCGTGTGCCTGGAGTTCAGAGCTTGCTGGTTTAAAAAGCTCTACACCTAGGCGTAACCCTAACCCTAACCGTAACACTGGTCATTTAAATCAGCCTGGGTTTAGGAATTATCCCAAGGGAAAAGCTGTGGAGACAGCCATGTTGTGGCACTTTTGCGCTCCCCTTGGGATGCCTTTCACAGCTGCAGTGAGCTTGGAGCACAGGGCTTCCTGGTGTAAAAAACCACAACTTTAGCCCAAACTGGAGGCTTCTAAATCAGCCTTCGTTTCGGGACGTCCCCAAGGAAAAAGCTGTGGAGGCAGGCATGTTGAGGCACTTCTGCGCTCTTCTTGGGTAGTCCTTCGCAGCTGCTGTGTTCTTGGAACTCAGGGCTTTCTGGTTAAAAGAACACTAACCCTAGGCCTAACTCAAACCTTAAGCCTAGGAAGGAAAATCAGCCTATGATTCGGGATGGTCTCATGGAAATAGCAGTGGAGGCAGCCAAGTTGTGTCACTTTTGCGCTCCCCTTGGGATGCCTTTAACAGCTGCAGTGTGCCTGGAGCACAGGGCTTCCTGGTTTTAAAAGTCCTAGGCCTAAGCCTAACAGTAACCCTAGGAAGGTAAATCAGCCGGGTATTAGGGTTCTTCCTAAGGAAAAAGCTGTGAAAGCAGCCATGTAGTGGCACTTCTGCGCTCCCTTTGGGATGCCTTTGGCAGATGCAGTAAGCCTGGAACTCAGGGCTTCCTGCTTAAAAAAATCCTTGCCCTTGGCTGAGCCCTAACCCTAACCCTAGGCAGATATATCAGCCTAGGTATAGGGATGGTGCCAAGGAAAAAGCTGTGAAAGCTGCCATGTTGTTGCACTTTTGTACTCCCCTTGGGATGCCTTTCACAGCTGCCGTGTGCCTGGAGCTCAGGGCTTCCTGGTTTAAAAAACCATGTCCCTAGCTGAGACTGGAGGCAGGTGATTCAGCCTAGGCTTAGCAATGGTGCCAATGAAAACGTGTGGAGGCAGCCATTTTCTGGCACTTTTGTGCTCCCCTTGGGATGCCTTTCGCAGCTGCCGTGTGCCTGGAGCTCAGAGCTTGCTGGTTTAAAAAGCTCTACACCTAGGCGTAACCCTAACCCTAACCGTAACACTGGTCATTTAAATCAGCCTGTGTTTAGGAATTATCCTAAGGGAAAAGCTGTGGAGACAGCCATGTTGTGGCACTTTTGCGCTCCCCTTGGGATGCCTTTCACAGCTGCAGTGTGCTTGGAGCACAGGGCTTCCTGGTTTAAAAAACCACAACTTTAGCCCAAACTGGAGGCTTCTAAATCAGCCTTCGTTTCGGGACGTCCCCAAGGAAAAAGCTGTGCAGGCAGGCATGTTGAGGCACTTCTGCGCTCTTCTTGGGTAGTCCTTCGCAGCTGCTGTGTTCTTGGAACTCAGGGCTTTCTGGTTAAAAGAACACTAACCCTAGGCCTAACTCAAACCTTAAGCCTAGGAAGGAAAATCAGCCTATGATTCGGGATGGTCTCATGGAAATAGCAGTGGAGGCAGCCAAGTTGTGTCACTTTTGCGCTCCCCTTGGGATGCCTTTAACAGCTGCAGTGTGTCTGGAGCACAGGGCTTCCTGGTTTTAAAAGTCCTAGGCCTAAGCCTAACAGTAACCCTAGGAAGGTAAATCAGCCGGGTATTAGGGTTCTTCCTAAGGAAAAAGCTGTGAAAGCAGCCATGTTGTGGCACTTCTGCGCTCCCTTTGGGATGCCTTTGGCAGATGCAGTAAGCCTGGAACTCAGGGCTTCCTGGTTAAAAAATCCTAGCCCTAGGCTGAGCCCTAACCCTAACCCTAGGCAGATAAATCAGCCTAGGTATAGGGATGGTGCCAAGGAAAAAGCTGTGAAAGCTGCCATGTTGTTGCACTTTTGTACTCCCCTTGGGATGCCTTTCACAGCTGCCGTGTGCCTGGAGCTCAGGGCTTCCTGGTTTAAAAAACAATGTCCCTAGCTGAGACTGGAGGCAGGTGATTCAGCCTAGGCTTAGCAATGGTGCCAATGAAAACGTGTGGAGGCAGCCATTTTCTGGCACTTTTGTGCTCCCCTTGGGATGCCTTTCGCAGCTGCCGTGTGCCTGGAGCTCAGAGCTTGCTGGTTTAAAAAGCTCTACACCTAGGCGTAACCCTAACCCTAACCGTAACACTGGTCATTTAAATCAGCCTGGGTTTAGGAATTATCCCAAGGGAAAAGCTGTGGAGACAGCCATGTTGTGGCACTTTTGCGCTCCCCTTGGGATGCCTTTCACAGCTGCAGTGAGCTTGGAGCACAGGGCTTCCTGGTGTAAAAAACCACAACTTTAGCCCAAACTGGAGGCTTCTAAATCAGCCTTCGTTTCGGGACGTCCCCAAGGAAAAAGCTGTGGAGGCAGGCATGTTGAGGCACTTCTGCGCTCTTCTTGGGTAGTCCTTCGCAGCTGCTGTGTTCTTGGAACTCAGGGCTTTCTGGTTAAAAGAACACTAACCCTAGGCCTAACTCAAACCTTAAGCCTAGGAAGGAAAATCAGCCTATGATTCGGGATGGTCTCATGGAAATAGCAGTGGAGGCAGCCAAGTTGTGTCACTTTTGCGCTCCCCTTGGGATGCCTTTAACAGCTGCAGTGTGCCTGGAGCACAGGGCTTCCTGGTTTTAAAAGTCCTAGGCCTAAGCCTAACAGTAACCCTAGGAAGGTAAATCAGCCGGGTATTAGGGTTCTTCCTAAGGAAAAAGCTGTGAAAGCAGCCATGTTGAGGCACTTCTGCGCTCCCTTTGGGATGCCTTTGGCAGATGCAGTAAGCCTGGAACTCAGGGCTTCCTGCTTAAAAAAATCCTTGCCCTTGGCTGAGCCCTAACCCTAACCCTAGGCAGATAAATCAGCCTAGGTATAGGGATGGTGCCAAGGAAAAAGCTGTGAAAGCTGCCATGTTGTTGCACTTTTGTACTCCCCTTGGGATGCCTTTCACAGGTGCCGTGTGCCTGGAGCTCAGGGCTTCCTGGTTTAAAAAACCATGTCCCTAGCTGAGACTGGAGGCAGGTGATTCAGCCTAGGCTTAGCAATGGTGCCAATGAAAACGTGTGGAGGCAGCCATTTTCTGGCACTTTTGTGCTCCCCTTGGGATGCCTTTCGCAGCTGCCGTGTGCCTGGAGCTCAGAGCTTGCTGGTTTAAAAAGCTCTACACCTAGGCGTAACCCTAACCCTAACCGTAACACTGGTCATTTAAATCAGCCTGGGTTTAGGAATTATCCCAAGGGAAAAGCTGTGGAGACAGCCATGTTGTGGCACTTTTGCGCTCCCCTTGGGATGCCTTTCACAGCTGCAGTGTGCTTGGAGCACAGGGCTTCCTGGTTTAAAAAACCACAACTTTAGCCCAAACTGGAGGCTTCTAAATCAGCCTTCGTTTCGGGACGTCCCCAAGGAAAAAGCTGTGGAGGCAGGCATGTTGAGGCACTTCTGCGCTCTTATTGGGTAGTCCTTCGCAGCTGCTGTGTTCTTGGAACTCAGGGCTTTCTGGTTAAAAGAACACTAACCCTAGGCCTAACTCAAACCGTAAGCCTAGGAAGGAAAATCAGCCTATGATTCGGGATGGTCTCATGGAAATAGCAGTGGAGGCAGCCAAGTTGTGTCACTTTTGCGCTCCCCTTGGGATGCCTTTCACAGCTGCAGTGTGCCTGGAGCACAGGGCTTCCTGGTTTTAAAAGTCCTAGGCCTAAGCCTAACAGTAACCCTAGGAAGGTAAATCAGCCAGGTATTAGGGTTCTTCCTAAGGAAAAAGCTGTGAAAGCAGCCATGTTGTGGCACTTCTGCGCTCCCTTTGGGATGCCTTTGGCAGATGCAGTAAGCCTGGAACTCAGGGCTTCCTGGTTAAAAAATCCTAGCCCTAGGCTGAGCCCTAACCCTAACCCTAGGCAGATAAATCAGCCTAGGTATAGGGATTGTGCCAAGGAAAAAGCTGTGAAAGCTGCCATGTTGTTGCACTTTTGTACTCCCCTTGGGATGCCTTTCACAGCTGCCGTGTGCCTGGAGCTCAGGGCTTCCTGGTTTAAAAAACAATGTCCCTAGCTGAGACTGGAGGCAGGTGATTCAGCCTAGGCTTAGCAATGGTGCCAATGAAAACGTGTGGAGGCAGCCATTTTCTGGCACTTTTGTGCTCCCCTTGGGATGCCTTTCGCAGCTGCCGTGTGCCTGGAGCTCAGAGCTTGCTGGTTTAAAAAGCTCTACACCTAGGCGTAACCCTAACCCTAACCGTAACACTGGTCATTTAAATCAGCCTGGGTTTAGGAATTATCCCAAGGGAAAAGCTGTGGACACAGCCATGTTGTGGCACTTTTGCGCTCCCCTTGGGATGCCTTTCACAGCTGCAGTGTGCTTGGAGCACAGGGCTTCCTGGTGTAAAATACCACAACTTTAGCCCAAACTGGAGGCTTCTAAATCAGCCTTCGTTTCGGGACGTCCCCAAGGAAAAAGCTGTGGAGGCAGGCATGTTGAGGCACTTCTGCGCTCTTCTTGGGTAGTCCTTCGCAGGTGCTGTGTTCTTGGAACTCAGGGCTTTCTGGTTAAAAGAACACTAACCCTAGGCCTAACTCAAACCTTAAGCCTAGGAAGGAAAATCAGCCTATGATTCGGGATGGTCTCATGGAAATAGCAGTGGAGGCAGCCAAGTTGTGTCACTTTTGCGCTCCCCTTGGGATGCCTTTAACAGCTGCAGTGTGCCTGGAGCACAGGGCTTCCTGGTTTTAAAAGTCCTAGGCCTAAGCCTAACAGTAACCCTAGGAAGGTAAATCAGCCGGGTATTAGGGTTCTTCCTAAGGAAAAAGCTGTGAAAGCAGCCATGTTATGGACCTTCTGCGCTCCCTTTGGGATGCCTTTGGCAGATGCAGTAAGCCTGGAACTCAGGGCTTCCTGCTTAAAAAAATCCTTGCCCTTGGCTGAGCCCTAACCCTAACCCTAGGCAGATAAATCAGCCTAGGTATAGGGATGGTGCCAAGGAAAAAGCTGTGAAAGCTGCCATGTTGTTGCACTTTTGTACTCCCCTTGGGATGCCTTTCACAGCTGCCGTGTGCCTGGAGCTCAGGGCTTCCTGGTTTAAAAAACCATGTCCCTAGCTGAGACTGGAGGCAGGTGATTCAGCCTAGGCTTAGCAATGGTGCCAATGAAAACGTGTGGAGGCAGCCATTTTCTGGCACTTTTGTGCTCCCCTTGGGATGCCTTTCACAGCTGCAGTGTGCTTGGAGCACAGGGCTTCCTGGTTTAAAAAACCACAACTTTAGCCCAAACTGGAGGCTTCTAAATCAGCCTTCATTTCGGGACGTCCCCAAGGAAAAAGCTGTGGAGGCAGGCATGTTGAGGCACTTCTGCGCTCTTCTTGGGTAGTCCTTCGCAGCTGCTGTGTTCTTGGAACTCAGGGCTTTCTGGTTAAAAGAACACTAACCCTAGGCCTAACTCAAACCTTAAGCCTAGGAAGGAAAATCAGCCTATGATTCGGGATGGTCTCATGGAAATAGCAGTGGACGCAGCCAAGTTGTGTCACTTTTGCGCTCCCCTTGGGATGCCTTTCACAGCTGCAGTGTGCCTGGAGCACAGGGCTTCTTGGTTTTAAAAGTCATAGGCCTAAGCCTAACAGTAACCCTAGGAAGGTAAATCAGCCAGGTATTAGGGTTCTTCCTAAGGAAAAAGCTGTGAAAGCAGCCATGTTGTGGCACTTCTGCGCTCCCTTTGGGATGCCTTTGGCAGATGCAGTAAGCCTGGAACTCAGGGCTTCCTGGTTAAAAAATCCTTGCCCTTGGCTGAGCCCTAACCCTAACCCTAGGCAGATAAATCAGCCTAGGTATAGGGATGGTGCCAAGGAAAAAGCTGTGAAAGCTGCCATGTTGTTGCACTTTTGTACTCCCCTTGGGATGCCTTTCACAGCTGCCGTGTGCCTGGAGCTCAGGGCTTCCTGGTTTAAAAAACCATGTCCCTAGCTGAGACTGGAGGCAGGTGATTCAGCCTAGGCTTAGCAATGGTGCCAATGAAAACGTGTGGAGGCAGCCATTTTCTGGCACTTTTGTGCTCCCCTTGGGATGCCTTTCGCAGCTGCCGTGTGCCTGGAGCTCAGAGCTTGCTGGTTTAAAAAGCTCTACACCTAGGCGTAACCCTAACCCTAACCGTAACACTGGTCATTTAAATCAGCCTGGGTTTAGGAATTATCCCAAGGGAAAAGCTGTGGAGACAGCCATGTTGTGGCACTTTTGCGCTCCCCTTGGGATGCCTTTCACAGCTGCAGTGTGCTTGGAGCACAGGGCTTCCTGGTTTAAAAAACCACAACTTTAGCCCAAACTGGAGGCTTCTAAATCAGCCTTCGTTTCGGGACGTCCCCAAGGAAAAAGCTGTGGAGGCAGGCATGTTGAGGCACTTCTGCGCTCTTCTTGGGTAGTCCTTCGCAGCTGCTGTGTTCTTGGAACTCAGGGCTTTCTGGTTAAAAGAACACTAACCCTAGGCCTAACTCAAACCTTAAGCCTAGGAAGGAAAATCAGCCTATGATTCGGGATGGTCTCATGGAAATAGCAGTGGAGGCAGCCAAGTTGTGTCACTTTTGCGCTCCCCTTGGGATGCCTTTAACAGCTGCAGTGTGCCTGGAGCACAGGGCTTCCTGGTTTTAAAAGTCCTAGGCCTAAGCCTAACAGTAACCCTAGGAAGGTAAATCAGCCGGGTATTAGGGTTCTTCCTAAGGAAAAAGCTGTGAAAGCAGCCATGTTGAGGCACTTCTGCGCTCCCTTTGGGATGCCTTTGGCAGATGCAGTAAGCCTGGAACTCAGGGCTTCCTGGTTAAAAAAATCCTTGCCCTTGGCTGAGCCCTAACCCTAACCCTAGGCAGATAAATCAGCCTAGGTATAGGGATGGTGCCAAGGAAAAAGCTGTGAAAGCTGCCATGTTGTTGCACTTTTGTACTCCCCTTGGGATGCCTTTCACAGCTGCCGTGTGCCTGGAGCTCAGGGCTTCCTGGTTTAAAAAACCATGTCCCTAGCTGAGACTGGAGGCAGGTGATTCAGCCTAGGCTTAGCAATGGTGCCAATGAAAACGTGTGGAGGCAGCCATTTTCTGGCACTTTTGTGCTCCCCTTGGGATGCCTTTCGCAGCTGCCGTGTGCCTGGAGCTCAGAGCTTGCTGGTTTAAAAAGCTCTACACCTAGGCGTAACCCTAACCCTAACCGTAACACTGGTCATTTAAATCAGCCTGGGTTTAGGAATTATCCCAAGGGAAAAGCTGTGGAGACAGCCATGTTGTGGCACTTTTGCGCTCCCCTTGGGATGCCTTTCACAGCTGCAGTGTGCTTGGAGCACAGGGCTTCCTGGTGTAAAAAACCACAACTTTAGCCCAAACTGGAGGCTTCTAAATCAGCCTTCGTTTCGGGACGTCCCCAAGGAAAAAGCTGTGGAGGCAGGCATGTTGAGGCACTTCTGCGCTCTTCTTGGGTAGTCCTTCGCAGCTGCTGTGTTCTTGGAACTCAGGGCTTTCTGGTTAAAAGAACACTAACCCTAGGCCTAACTCAAACCTTAAGCCTAGGAAGGAAAATCAGCCTATGATTCGGGATGGTCTCATGGAAATAGCAGTGGAGGCAGCCAAGTTGTGTCACTTTTGCGCTCCCCTTGGGATGCCTTTAACAGCTGCAGTGTGCCTGGAGCACAGGGCTTCCTGGTTTTAAAAGTCCTAGGCCTAAGCCTAACAGTAACCCTAGGAAGGTAAATCAGCCGGGTATTAGGGTTCTTCCTAAGGAAAAAGCTGTGAAAGCAGCCATGTTGTGGCACTTCTGCGCTCCCTTTGGGATGCCTTTGGCAGATGCAGTAAGCCTGGAACTCAGGGCTTCCTGCTTAAAAAAATCCTTGCCCTTGGCTGAGCCCTAACCCTAACCCTAGGCAGATAAATCAGCCTAGGTATAGGGATGGTGCCAAGGAAAAAGCTGTGAAAGCTGCCATGTTGTTGCACTTTTGTACTCCCCTTGGGATGCCTTTCACAGCTGCCAAGTGCCTGGAGCTCAGGGCTTCCTGGTTTAAAAAACAATGTCCCTAGCTGAGACTGGAGGCAGGTGATTCAGCCTAGGCTTAGCAATGGTGCCAATGAAAATGTGTGGAGGCAGCCATTTTCTGGCACTTTTGTGCTCCCCTTGGGATGCCTTTCGCAGCTGCCGTGTGCCTGGAGCTCAGAGCTTGCTGGTTTAAAAAGCTCTACACCTAGGCGTAACCCTAACCCTAACCGTAACACTGGTCATTTAAATCAGCCTGGGTTTAGGAATTATCCCAAGGGAAAAGCTGTGGAGACAGCCATGTTGTGGCACTTTTGCGCTCCCCTTGGGATGCCTTTCACAACTGCAGTGTGCTTGGAGCACAGGGCTTCCTGGTTTAAAAAACCACAACTTTAGCCCAAACTGGAGGCTTCTAAATCAGCCTTCGTTTCGGGACGTCCCCAAGGAAAAAGCTGTGGAGGCAGGCATGTTGAGGCACTTCTGCGCTCTTCTTGGGTAGTCCTTCGCAGCTGCTGTGTTCTTGGAACTCAGGGCTTTCTGGTTAAAAGAACACTAACCCTAGGCCTAACTCAAACCTTAAGCCTAGGAAGGAAAATCAGCCAATGATTCGGGATGGTCTCATGGAAATAGCAGTGGAGGCAGCCAAGTTGTGTCACTTTTGCGCTCCCCTTGGGATGCCTTTAACAGCTGCAGTGTGCCTGGAGCACAGGGCTTCCTGGTTTTAAAAGTCCTAGGCCTAAGCCTAACAGTAACCCTAGGAAGGTAAATCAGCCGGGTATTAGGGTTCTTCCTAAGGAAAAAGCTGTGAAAGCAGCCATGTTGTGGCACTTCTGCGCTCCCTTTGGGATGCCTTTGGCAGATGCAGTAAGCCTGGAACTCAGGGCTTCCTGCTTAAAAAAATCCTTGCCCTTGGCTGAGCCCTAACCCTAACCCTAGGCAGATAAATCAGCCTAGGTATAGGGATGGTGCCAAGGAAAAAGCTGTGAAAGCTGCCATGTTGTTGCACTTTTGTACTCCCCTTGGGATGCCTTTCACAGCTGCCAAGTGCCTGGAGCTCAGGGCTTCCTGGTTTAAAAAACAATGTCCCTAGCTGAGACTGGAGGCAGGTGATTCAGCCTAGGCTTAGCAATGGTGCCAATGAAAACGTGTGGAGGCAGCCATTTTCTGGCACTTTTGTGCTCCCCTTGGGATGCCTTTCGCAGCTGCCGTGTGCCTGGAGCTCAGAGCTTGCTGGTTTAAAAAGCTCTACACCTAGGCGTAACCCTAACCCTAACCGTAACACTGGTCATTTAAATCAGCCTGGGTTTAGGAATTATCCCAAGGGAAAAGCTGTGGAGACAGCCATGTTGTGGCACTTTTGCGCTCCCCTTGGGATGCCTTTCACAACTGCAGTGTGCTTGGAGCACAGGGGTTCCTGGTTTAAAAAACCACAACTTTAGCCCAAACTGGAGGCTTCTAAATCAGCCTTCGTTTCGGGACATCCCCAAGGATAAAGCTGTGGAGGCAGGCATGTTGAGGCACTTCTGCGCTCTTCTTGGGTAGTCCTTCGCAGCTGCTGTGTTCTTGGAACTCAGGGCTTTCTGGTTAAAAGAACACTAACCCTAGGCCTAACTCAAACCTTAAGCCTAGGAAGGAAAATCAGCCTATGATTCGGGATGGTCTCATGGAAATAGCAGTGGAGGCAGCCAAGTTGTGTCACTTTTGCGCTCCCCTTGGGATGCCTTTAACAGCTGCAGTGTGCCTGGAGCACAGGGCTTCCTGGTTTTAAAAGTCCTAGGCCTAAGCCTAACAGTAACCCTAGGAAGGTAAATCAGCCGGGTATTAGGGTTCTTCCTAAGGAAAAAGCTGTGAAAGCAGCCATGTTGTGGCACTTCTGCGCTCCCTTTGGGATGCCTTTGGCAGATGCAGTAAGCCTGGAACTCAGGGCTTCCTGGTTAAAAAAATCCTAGCCCTAGGCTGAGCCCTAACCCTAAGCCTAGGCAGATAAATCAGCCTAGGTAGAGGGATGGTGCCAAGGAAAAAGCTGTGAAAGCTGCCATGTTGTTGCACTTTTGTACTCCCCTTGGGATGCCTTTCACAGCTGCCAAGTGCCTGGAGCTCAGGGCTTCCTGGTTTAAAAAACAATGTCCCTAGCTGAGACTGGAGGCAGGTGATTCAGCCTAGGCTTAGCAATGGTGCCAATGAAAACGTGTGGAGGCAGCCATTTTCTGGCACTTTTGTGCTCCCCTTGGGATGCCTTTCGCAGCTGCCATGTGCCTGGAGTTCAGAGCTTGCTGGTTTAAAAAGCTCTACACCTAGGCGTAACCCTAACCCTAACCGTAACACTGGTCATTTAAATCAGCCTGGGTTTAGGAATTATCCCAAGGGAAAAGCTGTGGAGACAGCCATGTTGTGGCACTTTTGCGCTCCCCTTGGGATGCCTTTCACAGCTGCAGTGTGCTTGGAGCACAGGGCTTCCTGGTTTAAAAAACCACAACTTTAGCCCAAACTGGAGGCTTCTAAATCAGCCTTCGTTTCGGGACGTCCCCAAGGAAAAAGCTGTGGAGGCAGGCATGTTGAGGCACTTCTGCGCTCTTCTTGGGTAGTCCTTCGCAGCTGCTGTGTTCTTGGAACTCAGGGCTTTCTGGTTAAAAGAACACTAACCCTAGGCCTAACTCAAACCTTAAGCCTAGGAAGGAAAATCAGCCTATGATTCGGGATGGTCTCATGGAAATAGCAGTGGAGGCAGCCAAGTTGTGTCACTTTTGCGCTCCCCTTGGGATGCCTTTAACAGCTGCAGTGTGCCTGGAGCACAGGGCTTCCTGGTTTTAAAAGTCCTAGGCCTAAGCCTAACAGTAACCCTAGGAAGGTAAATCAGCCGGGTATTAGGGTTCTTCCTAAGGAAAAAGCTGTGAAAGCAGCCATGTTGTGGCACTTCTGCGCTCCCTTTGGGATGCCTTTGGCAGATGCAGTAAGCCTGGAACTCAGGGCTTCCTGCTTAAAAAAATCCTTGCCCTTGGCTGAGCCCTAACCCTAACCCTAGGCAGATAAATCAGCCTAGGTATAGGGATGGTGCCAAGGAAAAAGCTGTGAAAGCTGCCATGTTGTTGCACTTTTGTACTCCCCTTGGGATGCCTTTCACAGCTGCCGTGTGCCTGGAGCTCAGGGCTTCCTGGTTTAAAAAACCATGTCCCTAGCTGAGACTGGAGGCAGGTGATTCAGCATAGGCTTAGCAATGGTGCCAATGAAAACGTGTGGAGGCAGCCATTTTCTGGCACTTTTGTGCTCCCCTTGGGATGCCTTTCGCAGCTGCCGTGTGCCTGGAGCTCAGAGCTTGCTGGTTTAAAAAGCTCTACACCTAGGCGTAACCCTAACCCTAACCGTAACACTGGTCATTTAAATCAGCCTGGGTTTAGGAATTATCCCAAGGGAAAAGCTGTGGAGACAGCCATGTTGTGGCACTTTTGCGCTCCCCTTGGGATGCCTTTCACAGCTGCAGTGTGCTTGGAGCACAGGGCTTCCTGGTGTAAAAAACCACAACTTTAGCCCAAACTGGAGGCTTCTAAATCAGCCTTCGTTTCGGGACGTCCCCAAGGAAAAAGCTGTGGAGGCAGGCATGTTGAGGCACTTCTGCGCTCTTCTTGGGTAGTCCTTCGCAGCTGCTGTGTTCTTGGAACTCAGGGCTTTCTGGTTAAAAGAACACTAACCCTAGGGCTAACTCAAACCTTAAGCCTAGGAAGGAAAATCAGCCTATGATTCGGGATGGTCTCATGGAAATAGCAGTGGAGGCAGCCAAGTTGGGTCACTTTTGCGCTCCCCTTGGGATGCCTTTAACAGCTGCAGTGTGCCTGGAGCACAGGGCTTCCTGGTTTTAAAAGTCCTAGGCCTAAGCCTAACAGTAACCCTAGGAAGGTAAATCAGCCGGGTATTAGGGTTCTTCCTAAGGAAAAAGCTGTGAAAGCAGCCATGTTGTGGCACTTCTGCGCTCCCTTTGGGATGCCTTTGGCAGATGCAGTAAGCCTGGAACTCAGGGCTTCCTGCTTAAAAAAATCCTTGCCCTTGGCTGAGCCCTAACCCTAACCCTAGGCAGCTAAATCAGCCTAGGTATAGGGATGGTGCCAAGGAAAAAGCTGTGAAAGCTGCCATGTTGTTGCACTTTTGTACTCCCCTTGGGATGCCTTTCACAGCTGCCGTGTGCCTGGAGCTCAGGGCTTCCTGGTTTAAAAAACAATGTCCCTAGCTGAGACTGGAGGCAGGTGATTCAGCCTAGGCTTAGCAATGGTGCCAATGAAAACGTGTGGAGGCAGCCATTTTCTGGCACTTTTGTGCTCCCTTTGGGATGCATTTCGCAGCTGCCGTGTGCCTGGAGCTCAGAGCTTGCTGGTTTAAAAAGCTCTACACCTAGGCGTAACCCTAACCCTAACCGTAACACTGGTCATTTAAATCAGCCTGGGTTTAGGAATTATCCCAAGGGAAAAGCTGTGGAGACAGCCATGTTGTGGCACTTTTGCGCTCCCCTTGGGATGCCTTTCACAGCTGCAGTGTGCTTGGAGCACAGGGCTTCCTGGTGTAAAAAACCACAACTTTAGCCCAAACTGGAGGCTTCTAAATCAGCCTTCGTTTCGGGACGTCCCCAAGGAAAAAGCTGTGGAGGCAGGCATGTTGAGGCACTTCTGCGCTCTTCTTGGGTAGTCCTTCGCAGCTGCTGTGTTCTTGGAACTCAGGGCTTTCTGGTTAAAAGAACACTAACCCTAGGCCTAACTCAAACCTTAAGCCTAGGAAGGAAAATCAGCCTATGATTCGGGATGGTCTCATGGAAATAGCAGTGGAGGCAGCCAAGTTGTGTCACTTTTGCGCTCCCCTTGGGATGCCTTTAACAGCTGCAGTGTGCCTGGAGCACAGGGCTTCCTGGTTTTAAAAGTCCTAGGCCTAAGCCTAACAGTAACCCTAGGAAGGTAAATCAGCCGGGTATTAGGGTTCTTCCTAAGGAAAAAGCTGTGAAAGCAGCCATGTTGTGGACCTTCTGCGCTCCCTTTGGGATGCCTTTGGCAGATGCAGTAAGCCTGGAACTCAGGGCTTCCTGCTTAAAAAAATCCTAGCCCTAGGCTGAGCCCTAACCCTAACCCTAGGCAGATAAATCAGCCTAGGTAGAGGGATGGTGCCAAGGAAAAAGCTGTGAAAGCTGCCATGTTGTTGCACTTTTGTACTCCCCTTGGGATGCCTTTCACAGCTGCCGTGTGCCTGGAGCTCAGGGCTTCCTGGTTTAAAAAACCATGTCCCTAGCTGAGACTGGAGGCAGGTGATTCAGCCTAGGCTTAGCAATGGTGCCAATGAAAACGTGTGGAGGCAGCCATTTTCTGGCACTTTTGTGCTCCCCTTGGGATGCCTTTCGCAGCTGCCGTGTGCCTGGAGTTCAGAGCTTGCTGGTTTAAAAAGCTCTACACCTAGGCGTAACCCTAACCCTAACCGTAACACTGGTCATTTAAATCAGCCTGGGTTTAGGAATTATCCCAAGGGAAAAGCTGTGGAGACAGCCATGTTGTGGCACTTTTGCGCTCCCCTTGGGATGCCTTTCACAGCTGCAGTGTGCTTGGAGCACAGGGCTTCCTGGTGTAAAAACCACAACTTTAGCTCAAACTGGAGGCTTCTAAATCAGCCTTCGTTTCGGGACGTCCCCAAGGAAAAAGCTGTGGAGGCAGGCATGTTGAGGCACTTCTGCGCTCTTCTTGGGTAGTCCTTCGCAGCTGCTGTGTTCTTGGAACTCAGGGCTTTCTGGTTAAAAGAACACTAACCCTAGGCCTAACTCAAACCTTAAGCCTAGGAAGGAAAATCAGCCTATGATTCGGGATGGTCTCATGGAAATAGCAGTGGAGGCAGCCAAGTTGTGTCACTTTTGCGCTCCCCTTGGGATGCCTTTAACAGCTGCAGTGTGCCTGGAGCACAGGGCTTCCTGGTTTTAAAAGTCCTAGGCCTAAGCCTAACAGTAACCCTAGGAAGGTAAATCAGCCGGGTATTAGGGTTCTTCCTAAGGAAAAAGCTGTGAAAGCAGCCATGTTGTGGCACTTCACCGCTCCCTTTGGGATGCCTTTGGCAGATGCAGTAAGCCTGGAACTCAGGGCTTCCTGGTTAAAAAATCCTTGCACTTGGCTGAGCCCTAACCCTAACCCTAGGCAGATAAATCAGCCTAGGTATAGGGATGGTGCCAAGGAAAAAGCTGTGAAAGCTGCCATGTTGTTGCACTTTTGTACTCCCCTTGGGATGCCTTTCACAGCTGCCGTGTGCCTGGAGCTCAGGGCTTCCTGGTTTAAAAAACCATGTCCCTAGCTGAGACTGGAGGCAGGTGATTCAGCCTAGGCTTAGCAATGGTGCCAATGAAAACGTGTGGAGGCAGCCATTTTCTGGCACTTTTGTGCTCCCCTTGGGATGCCTTTCGCAGCTGCCGTGTGCCTGGAGCTCAGAGCTTGCTGGTTTAAAAAGCTCTACACCTAGGCGTAACCCTAACCCTAACCGTAACACTGGTCATTTAAATCAGCCTGGGTTTAGGAATTATCCCAAGGGAAAAGCTGTGGAGACAGCCATGTTGTGGCACTTTTGCGCTCCCCTTGGGATGCCTTTCACAGCTGCAGTGTGCTTGGAGCACAGGGCTTCCTGGTTTAAAAAACCACAACTTTAGCCCAAACTGGAGGCTTCTAAATCAGCCTTCGTTTCGGGACGTCCCCAAGGAAAAAGCTGTGGAGGCAGGCATGTTGAGGCACTTCTGCGCTCTTCTTGGGTAGTCCTTCGCAGCTGCTGTGTTCTTGGAACTCAGGGCTTTCTGGTTAAAAGAACACTAACCCTAGGCCTAACTCAAACCTTAAGCCTAGGAAGGAAAATCAGCCTATGATTCGGGATGGTCTCATGGAAATAGCAGTGGAGGCAGCCAAGTTGTGTCACTTTTGCGCTCCCCTTGGGATGCCTTTAACAGCTGCAGTGTGCCTGGAGCACA
Organism: Ammospiza caudacuta; assembly: GCF_027887145.1. NCBI lineage: Eukaryota > Metazoa > Chordata > Aves > Passeriformes > Passerellidae > Ammospiza > Ammospiza caudacuta. The sequence goes on from NW_026682982.1 coordinate 29,473, forward strand.
GGGCTTCCTGGTTTTAAAAGTCCTAGGCCTAAGCCTAACAGTAACCCTAGGAAGGTAAATCAGCCGGGTATTAGGGTTCTTCCTAAGGAAAAAGCTGTGAAAGCAGCCATGTTGTGGCACTTCACCGCTCCCTTTGGGATGCCTTTGGCAGATGCAGTAAGCCTGGAACTCAGGGCTTCCTGCTTAAAAAAATCCTTGCCCTTGGCTGAGCCCTAACCCTAACCCTAGGCAGATAAATCAGCCTAGGTATAGGGATGGTGCCAAGGAAAAAGCTGTGAAAGCTGCCATGTTGTTGCACTTTTGTACTCCCCTTGGGATGCCTTTCACAGCTGCCAAGTGCCTGGAGCTCAGGGCTTCCTGGTTTAAAAAACAATGTCCCTAGCTGAGACTGGAGGCAGGTGATTCAGCCTAGGCTTAGCAATGGTGCCAATGAAAACGTGTGGAGGCAGCCATTTTCTGGCACTTTTGTGCTCCCCTTGGGATGCCTTTCGCAGCTGCAGTGTGCCTGGAGCTCAGAGCTTGCTGGTTTAAAAAGCTCTACACCTAGGCTTAACCCTAACCCTAACCGTAACACTGGTCATTTAAATCAGCCTGGGTTTAGGAATTATCCCAAGGGAAAAGCTGTGGAGACAGCCATGTTGTGGCACTTTTGCGCTCCCCTTGGGATGCCTTTCACAGCTGCAGTGTGCTTGGAGCACAGGGCTTCCTGGTTTAAAAAACCACAACTTTAGCCCAAACTGGAGGCTTCGAAATCAGCCTTCGTTTCGGGACGTCCCCAAGGAAAAAGCTGTGGAGGCAGGCATGTTGAGGCACTTCTGCGCTCTTCTTGGGTAGTCCTTCGCAGCTGCTGTGTTCTTGGAACTCAGGGCTTTCTGGTTAAAAGAACACTAACCCTAGGCCTAACTCAAACCTTAAGCCTAGGAAGGAAAATCAGCCTATGATTCGGGATGGTCTCATGGAAATAGCAGTGGAGGCAGCCAAGTTGTGTCACTTTTGCGCTCCCCTTGGGATGCCTTTAACAGCTGCAGTGTGCCTGGAGCACAGGGCTTCCTGGTTTTAAAAGTCCTAGGCCTAAGCCTAACAGTAACCCTAGGAAGGTAAATCAGCCGGGTATTAGGGTTCTTCCTAAGGAAAAAGCTGTGAAAGCAGCCATGTTGTGGCACTTCTGCGCTCCCTTTGGGATGCCTTTGGCAGATGCAGTAAGCCTGGAACTCAGGGCTTCCTGCTTAAAAAAATCCTAACCCTAGGCTGAGCCCTAACCCTAACCCTAGGCAGATAAATCAGCCTAGGTAGAGGGATGGTGCCAAGGAAAAAGCTGTGAAAGCTGCCATGTTGTTGCACTTTTGTACTCCCCTTGGGATGCCTTTCACAGCTGCCGTGTGCCTGGAGCTCAGGGCTTCCTGGTTTAAAAAACCATGTCCCTAGCTGAGACTGGAGGCAGGTGATTCAGCCTAGGCTTAGCAATGGTGCCAATGAAAACGTGTGGAGGCAGCCATTTTCTGGCACTTTTGTGCTCCCCTTGGGATGCCTTTCGCAGCTGCCGTGTGCCTGGAGCTCAGAGCTTGCTGGTTTAAAAAGCTCTACACCTAGGCTTAACCCTAACCCTAACCGTAACACTGGTCATTTAAATCAGCCTGGGTTTAGGAATTATCCCAAGGGAAAAGCTGTGGAGACAGCCATGTTGTGGCACTTTTGCGCTCCCCTTGGGATGCCTTTCACAGCTGCAGTGTGCTTGGAGCACAGGGCTTCCTGGTTTAAAAAACCACAACTTTAGCCCAAACTGGAGGCTTCTAAATCAGCCTTCGTTTCGGGACGTCCCCAAGGAAAAAGCTGTGGAGGCAGGCATGTTGAGGCACTTCTGCGCTCTTCTTGGGTAGTCCTTCGCAGCTGCTGTGTTCTTGGAACTCAGGGCTTTCTGGTTAAAAGAACACTAACCCTAGGCCTAACTCAAACCTTAAGCCTAGGAAGGAAAATCAGCCTATGATTCGGGATGGTCTCATGGAAATAGCAGTGGAGGCAGCCAAGTTGGGTCACTTTTGCGCTCCCCTTGGGATGCCTTTAACAGCTGCAGTGTGCCTGGAGCACAGGGCTTCCTGGTTTTAAAAGTCCTAGGCCTAAGCCTAACAGTAACCCTAGGAAGGTAAATCAGCCGGGTATTAGGGTTCTTCCTAAGGAAAAAGCTGTGAAAGCAGCCATGTTGTGGCACTTCTGCGCTCCCTTTGGGATGCCTTTGGCAGATGCAGTAAGCCTGGAACTCAGGGCTTCCTGCTTAAAAAAATCCTTGCCCTTGGCTGAGCCCTAAGCCTAACCCTAGGCAGATAAATCAGCCTAGGTAGAGGGATGGTGCCAAGGAAAAAGCTGTGAAAGCTGCCATGTTGTTGCACTTTTGTACTCCCCTTGGGATGCCTTTCACAGCTGCCGTGTGCCTGGAGCTCAGGGCTTCCTGGTTTAAAAAACCATGTCCCTAGCTGAGACTGGAGGCAGGTGATTCAGCCTAGGCTTAGCAATGGTGCTGATGCCGAATTTTGCCCCAAAAGGCGAGAATAACTGCTTAAGAGACTCAGTCTAAGTCAGATAAGCAGGAGGTATTTTATTACGACGCGTCGGAGAAATCACAAAGTGGATTTCTAAGTTCACATAGCAAAAGCAAGCCTTATATACAATTTTGTGTATAGGATTACATCATTTATTACATGCATATTCATAGGCAGGCGGAGTCTTCCGGGAATTCTTGGTCTTCCTTAGTTAAATTTTAAGCTTTTCCTAATTTGGTCTTCTTCCTGTTATCCTTGGCATGTTTTTCCATGACTTAGCTGAAGTAACTGTTGTACTTGGCTTGATCCTAACGGCTTGGCAGGTCACTTTAACTTATTGGCTTCCACTTCTTCTTCTTCAAATATTCTAATTCCAAAGTTTCTTCTGTGAGTGTATTTTAGATTACCTATCCAAATATTGTGAGTGTATTTTTACATTGCCTTACCTAAGTATCTGATCAAAGATCTTCCTGAAAGTGTATTTTAGGTTATTTATTAACTGCTGCAATTCCCTTAATATATTTTGAGTGTCTTTAATTCTTTTATTTTTCAGAAGCTATTAACCATTATAATAAATGGCTTCATTTCCCCCCTTTTCTTATTACTTACGAATTCTTTCGTCAAATTCTAACCCTGTAGGGCGCTGATATGCTCGTACCATAGCCCAGATCATTTGGGTTCTTTTCATTATAATTCTCAGTCTCCACCACATGCAAATATTTGTAAGAGTTAATAGTAACAGAACTATGATTATTATTAGCGTTGGGTGCACCAGATAGTTAAAGACTTGTGTAGCTGTTGGGGAATATCCTACAAAGATATCCCACCAATGATGCTGGCCTACTTGTTCTACTTTAGTCAGGACATTCTGTATTTTTTCTGAATTATGTTCTACCTGCCATACCATTCGTTTGGTTGTTTGATTTACCTTTTGTATTAATTCCCTTACTTTAGGATGTGTGAGCATTGCTTTAAGGACTTCGACGTCCATCCCTATTTGTAATTTCGGTATCTCTTGATATAGGTCAAAATCTGCATTAATTAGCTGTTGAGTAGTTATTGGGACAGTATAATGAAAGTCACAACCTACTATCTTGGTGAAGTTGCATACACAAAAGTTAGTATTGTTAGTCTTTTCTTGGCAATTATCTATGGTGACGTTATCGCAAGCTGTCCTCACACAAGCGCACCCATTCCCTATATAATAAACTTGTGATTGTGTTCTATTATGCGGAAGCATTTCAAAAGTACATACACTGTTTTCAGCATCTAAACATAGATCTTCCGCTTCTACTACAGCGTTTTCACAGACATAGCCTAATTGTCCTCTAGGAATACATGCTTCTGTGTTAACCGATTGCCACCTATTTTTGGTATTATCATAACTAGCCCAGACATTATGGTCTATGGGCTTGACAATAACATTTTGATGTATTGTCCCTAGAGTGAGGATAGGAAAGATAGCTCTTTCCTCTGCTGCACTAATGGTGAGGACATAGGCTTCAATGTGTTCCTGTTGAGGGTCATAAGTGAAATTTACTAATTGCCACCAGGCTTGGTGGTCCTTCTCAAATTGTGTAGTATGATTGTTCTTTAGTATTGTTTCTCTTATCTCTTGAGGTAATATACCTGACATTCCTTCTCTCATTATTCCTGCAGCTACTGATTGTACCCATTGTTGTGTCTGAGGGCACTGGATAGCTAGTGCAATTTCTTTGCTAAGCTCCCCTGTATAGTTAGCGAACTTCAAAAAATCCTCTTCAGTATGGTTTGCTACCATGGTTAGTAGTTTTACTACTAGTGATTGTGTTTCTGCTAATGTGAGCATGGATGAACTGAGGGGCATTTTTAGCTTTCCTAAGTTCGAAGTAACGGTACTTAATTTATTCACTAATACTTCTTGATCTATCGTGTTTAATATACCAAATCCAGTGCCAATCCATCCACTTAGATCTCTTTGTATTCTTCTATGATGAGACCTTGTTGCTAGCCATGCATTCCATCCCTTAAGGCTTTGCTGTATAAATGGTTGGCAACCCTTTTGCAAATACGTAATATCGGTGTGAAGGTTCATCTGCACCTTTTTCAGGGAATAAGTGGGGTCTAACAATAATTTTTGTTCATTAGATTTTCTTATCACCTGAGGCCCTATAAAGGTTAGGTTATGTACTACTTTACATACCACTGGTAGGGTGGTTTCTTGAGGCAAGTCTAAATCTGGATACAATGGAATCACGTCTTCTGGTAATTGTATCTTATAATCGACAGCACGCCCGAGAGCACGCCCGAGGGAGCTAATATCCTGTCCCAGTGTTTTCAACTCCCTTTCACATGTGAACATCATTGACTGATCCAATCTAAATGCCATCTCACACAGTGCTTTCCCTCCCTCAGGACCACTAGATATTACAATTTCTCCTGGGGAATGGAGAAGAGGGTGAGGGTCATAGGTTATGTTTTGAGGGCGTAGCTCCCCAAGTGAATCTTCTCTATAAATCACCCCCTTTATCGGTTGTCGTGATCCGGGTGGATCCTCCCTGAAGTCGCTCCACTGACATGAAATTGGGCCTTTTTGCTGGATCCAAACTGTGGGCCTGCCCATTTTCACTGGACTAAAGGTAATTAGGTTATGTTTAAAGGCTGGCATCAAGGGTTTAATTGTTAATACTAGCCGCCTTGTTTTCCCTTCCTCTGGGTCGAGTTCTCGACACCCAATTTGGACTTGGTCTCCCTTGTATGCTACCATGGAGGGCTGATCCCACACCTCACTTGCATATGGCTGATTGTTTCGTAAGGCATAAACCTCGAAATAGGGCCCTCTTGTTCCCAACTCTGGGTGGATACACTGGTGCGCATGAGACCATGGGTCTATTGGGGCAGAGCCTTGGGGATGCACTATCGTTAGTCCAATGATTAGAGTTATAAAGGTTTGGGGTGGAGTCGGGGTCATAATGTCTGGCTGTCAATTTTGTTTTTTTTGGCGTTCTTGTTGCTTGGTGTGAATTTGCTTTACTCGTAAAATAATCTTTTCTAGTTCAGTGTCTAGATCTCTTTGTTTTTTAAAAGGTCCAATTTGGTCACTTATTAGTGGATGTCGTGGGACAGAAGAATAGCAACGGGTCGATAAAACCTTAGAACGACTAAGTTTCAAACAATATTGTAACCAGCGGTGTACTTTCCAATGGCACCACCCTAATACAATTTGTTCGGGTGCTTCAAACAATTCCCTAGCCTCTAAAATGGATCTGTTGGCGAATTTCTCTAAGGCCAAATAGTCGTCATTCTCCCTTGCTTCTTTGCAGCTACACTCATAACATTGGAGGTCCAGTAAACAACTTTGTACGTTCCAAAATTTTCTATCACAACCTCCACAAAGAAATCCAATTAGTCCCACACAATTTCTTTCCCCACACCCAAAACACGGCTGATCGTGAATAGGGTCCTGTGGGTCAGGTCCTTGTTGACTGTATGTTTCAACCCACCCTGTCCACTGTATTGGCGTGCTACGCAATGCAGCTCTAGCTTCGGCATTAAATTCTGCTATGAGGGATAAAGGTTTTGGCAGAGTCAATGTTAGTTTATGTTGAATTCTCACGTGATCCTGCGGAGACAGCTGACTCAGAAGTCTGTACATCTAGGGCAGGTTTGATCTCCTCTTGTTTGTTTTCCGGAGCTCTCTTGACCCGTGAATAGTGGATCCACGTAGGTCGCTCCTTGATCCGAACCGCGGTGAAGGTAGTCAGCAGCACTTGGAAAGGTCCCTCCCACTTTTCTTGTAGGGGTTTTCCTAAAAGATTCTTAACATATACCCAATCACCGGGGTTAAACGGATGCAATTTGCAATCAGGTTGCTTAGGTTGGTGTTCTATCACCACAGTAGCATTCTTATCAAACTGTTTCCCCACCGTAATTACATAATCATAAATATACTGATTACCGATTTGGTCTATAACGTCTCCATTTACAACTTGCATAGCATAAGGTCTACCATACAAAATTTCAAATGGGCTTAACTTCTCTCTTGATCTTGGTTTGACTCTCAGCCTGAGCAAAGCAATAGGCAAAGCCTGATACCACTGCAAATTAGTCTCCTGGCATATTTTGGCAATTTGCTGTTTGATGAGATGATTCATCTTTTCCACTTGCCCACTGGCCTGTGGGCGATAAGGTGTGTGTAGTTGCCATTTGATTTGTAATGCTTTGCTTATTGCTCTCACCACTTTTGCACAGAAGTGTGTACCTCTATCCGAGGAAATGCTCTTTGGTACCCCAAACCGTGGAATAATTTCATTCAACAGTACTTTGGTCACTTCTCTTTCCTTATTTGTCCTACAAGGGAATGCTTCAGGCCACCCAGAAAATGTATCAGTTATTACCAACAAATACCGAAACCCCCCTTTTCTTGGGAGTTCAGAAAAATCAATTTGCCATACTTCACCTGGGAATTTACCTCGATTTATGGCTCCTTGATGTACTTTGGTTCCTGTGTTCGGGTTATTTTTCAGACACCGCTCGCACTGGGACGTAACGTGTTTTATAGTAGTAAATAATTTTGGTCCTGCTATTCTGGTCTGCAAATATTGGTAAAGCGAATCTAGGCCCCAATGGGCCTTCTCATGTTCTGCCTTCACAAACTGCCACATCACGTTTCCTGGTATCACTAACTGTCCTGTTTCTAATCGACCCCAACCATTTTCTAGTATTTTGCCCTTATTCCTTTGAATCCATCTATGATCTGACTCTTGGTAATCTGGCTGGATATTGATATCCAGCTCCCCTGGTATTAGGGCCGCTATTTCCGCTTCCCTATTTCTTGTGGCCGCCAATTTAGCTTCTGTGTCTGCCTTCCTGTTCCCTATCTCTGGTATAGTGTTACCTTTCAGATGTCCCTTACAATGCATTATGGCCACTTGTGCTGGGAGTTGGACCGCCTCTAGCAATCGCAGAATCTCTTCTGCATGTTTGACTGTTTTTCCTTGTGTAGTCAATAGTCCTCTTTCTTTCCAGATGGCCCCATGAGCATGTACAACAGAGAAGGCATATTTAGAGTCTGTCCATATATTAATTTGCATGTTTTCTGCCAATTCCAAGGCTCGGGTCAGAGCTATCAGCTCTGCCTTTTGGGCTGAGGTCCCTGCAGGCAAGGGGTTTGACTCAATTACCCTTTCTGTAGTGGTGACTGCATAGCCAGCCATTCTTACTCCTTGCTTCACGAAGCTGCTGCCATCTGAGAACCAGTTGTCCGCACCTTCGAGCGGCTCTTCTTTGAGATCTGGGCGACTGGAATAGACGGCTTCAATTGTTTCCAGGCAGTCGTGTTCGATGGGTTCTGCTAGGGCTCTCCCTTCCAGAAATGAAGCTGGGTTCACAATGTTAGTTACCTGAATGGTTACGTCATCTGATTCAGCCAAGATGGCCTGGTATTTTAGGAATCTGGATGGGGACAACCAATGGTTGCCTTTCTGTTCCAGCACGGCTGACACAGTGTGAGATACTAACACAGTCATCTTTTGGCCCAGTGTGAGCTTTCTGGCCTCTTCTATGTTAATTATCACTGCAGCCACTGCCCTCAGACAGCCTGGCCATCCTTTACTTACTTCATCCAGTCGCTTGGAGAAGTAGGCCACAGCTCTCTTGTGTGTTCCCAACTGCTGTGCCAGGACTCCTAGGGCCATCCCTTGTCGTTCATGGGAGAACAGCCAGAATGGTTTTGATACATCTGGGAGACCTAAAGCCGGTGCCCTCATTAGCTCCAGCTTCAACTTCTTGAAGGCCTCTTCTGCCTCGGGAGTCCAAACTAGAACATCCTTGGTTTCTTTCAACAAATCGTACAGTGGTTTAGCAAGTATCCCGTACTGGTAGATCCACAGCCGACACCAACCTGTCATTCCCAGAAAGGCGCGCAGGTCTCTCACCGTCTCTGGTTTGGGCATTTGACAGATGGCCTCTTTCCTAGCTGCTCCCAGGGATCGCTGTCCTCTGGAGACTTCGTATCCCAGGTACACCACTTCTTTTTGCACCAGCTGTGCTTTCTGTTGAGAGACTCGGTATCCACTTAAACCCAGGAAATTTAACAAGGAAATAGTCCATTCAATGCATTCTTCCTCTGTCACTGTTGCTATTAAAAGGTCATCTACGTATTGCAGAAGGGTGCCATCTCCCAGCGGCCTTTCCCACTGTTCTAATTCTTTGGCTAATTGATTCCCAAAAATCGTAGGGGAGTTTGTCCATCCTTGGGGCAATACCGTCCAGGTAAGTTGGGTCTTTCTTCCTTTATCTACAGATTCCCATTCAAAGGCAAAAATCTTTTGACTCTCGGGAGCTAAGGGAAGGCAGAAAAATGCATCTTTCAAGTCTAATACAGTGAACCAGGTCAAATTATCCTTGAGTCTAGTTAAAAGCGTGTATGGATTAGCAACTAAAGGATGTAATATCTTGGTTATTTCGTTTACTGCTCTCAAGTCCTGAACTAGTCTGTAAGCTCCATTAGGTTTCTTTACTGGCAAGATTGGTGTATTAAAATCCGATTCACATTCTACCAATAACCCCAGTTCCAAAAACCTTTTGATTATGGGCTCAATCCCCTTCCTGTCTTCTATTCTCAAAGGGTATTGTTTTCTTACCACCGGTCTTGCCCCATCTTTGAGTTCAACAACAATCGGTGCTGCTTGTTTTGATTTTCCAGGTATATCAGTAGCCCATACTAATGGGTATGCCTCGCTCAGGATTCGCTCAAAATTGTGATTCTCAGGTTTAGGTTTCACACAACTGATTGTTAGGCTTAGGGCTGTAATCAGTTGTTCTTCTTTTACTTGAAATTCAAATCTGTCCTTTTTGAACTTTATTATAGCTCCCAAGTTTTCTAATAAGTCTCTCCCTAGTAGAGGTTTTGGCGAATTTGGCAAATACAGAAACTGGTGTATTCCCATTTGTTTCCCAATTTTGTATTTGATAGGTTTCAAAAAGTAAGCCTTTTCTGGTTGGCCTGTTGCTCCCACAACTTGTACAAATTCATCACTTTTAGGTACCAATTCTTGATTTAAAACTGAAAAGGTTGCTCCCGTATCAATCAAAAAGTCCAATTCCTTTTTACCTTCCCCTAGCTCCATTTTAACCAGTGGGTCTGCTAGGGTATGGCCCACCGGTCCCCCTCATTCACTTTCTTGCTGTGTGGTGGTAGTGGTGACCATTAACCTTCTCTTTAACTGGGGGCATTCCTGTTTCCAGTGTCCCGTCTGTAGGCAGTATGCACATTGATCTGGCCCTACTCTAGCTGGGTGGGGTTGGAACCTTCCTCCCCCTCTCACCGGGTAGCCTCTACCCCTACCCCTGGTTCCAGGTTCCGAGTGACCTGTCTTCTGAGCTGCCACTGCCACAGCCACTACTCGAGCTATCCTCCTGTCCTCCCTTTTCTTCTCCTCAACTTCTCTATTATTATATACCTTCCATGCCTCATTCAACAAGGCCTCCAGGTTTTTATTTTCTGGATGTTCAAGCTTTTGCAATTTCTTTCTGATGTCTGGGTTACTCTGTCCCATCATTAATCCTAACAGGTGTTGTTTCCCTTCTTCCGTTGCTGGGTCCAGGGGTGTGTATTGTCTCATGGCTGCCCTAAGTCTATCCAAAAACTCTGACGGGGTCTCATCCTTTCCCTGCCTAATGTCATATAACATCGACCAATTGATAGCCTTAGGGATCGCATTACGCAAGCCCATCGCTATCAGCTTTCTGTACTGTACCAATCGTCGATAGTGCTCTTCGTTGCCCGGATCCCATTCTGGTTTACTGCTGGGGAAATTATCTTCTAGTCTCCCTGATAATACTTGAGCATGTCGTTTTCCTGTTTCCAATACGAGTTCCCTTTCTGTATCTGTCAATTCTGACAACATCACCTCTATATCTTCCCAATCAATATCTAAATTCTTTGCCATTAATTCAAACCTCTTCGCTACTCCCTCTGGATTCCTCCTGAAGTTCCTTGCCTCATCCCTCCAATTGTTCAGATCACTTGTGGAGAACGGTACCTTTACCCTGGTCCTTTCTCCTACCATTGGCATAAGTTGTCGGAGAGGAGCTATTGTATGGTTCCGTTCCTCTTCTTGCTTTGCTTCCCTCCGTGCCACAGATCTGGTATAATACGAATGACTAGTCCCTTCCCCAGGATCTTCCTGTGCCTCAATGTCTTCCCTATTCTTTCTCTTCTCTTTTCTCTTTCCCTTTCCCTGTTCTTCATCTTCACCTTCTATTTCTGTTAACTCTTTTCCTACTACCCCCCTGGCATGGTTTACACAGTCCAGCCGCGCCTCGCTCTGCATCTGTCGCCTTTCTTCCCGCATCTGCCGGCGCCTATCCTGTTCCGGGCTACTGTCCTCATCTTCTGTTCCCCTTCCATCTCTCTTATCCTCTATCTGAATTATTATATTCAGCTTCTGTGAGTTGTTCTCTGCCTCCCTTTCGCATGTCTCAGTGTCATTCTTCTCACTATACCTTAGCTTAGGGACGTTGCCTCCCAGTGAGTTATCCCCAGTCCTCGGTGTGCTAGTTTCTATTCTACAGGTACCTGATTTCCCAAAACCTCCACTTCTGGGTGTACTACCATCCCCATATGGACTTAGTTCGGGGAGGCTGCGTGTCTCCCCTCGACTCTCTGTTCCATATGGGCTGCCTTCTTCCCTCTCAACTTCTAATCTGGGTGGGCTGTCAGCATCCTTGTAGCTTCCCGACCCCTGTGGACTATCTGGTCCCTGCGGGCTGCTTTCCTTCTTGTCCATCCCCGATTTTAATGGACTATCCTCCTCCCAAGTGTTATCTAGTTTCTGAGGACTGTGCCCAAACTTAGATTTCCACCATCGTTCCAGCTCCTTTAAGGGGCTAGGATCCCCTTGTTCCTCCTTTGGCCTGGGAAGAGGCCCTTCCCGTCCTGGGGCGAATGGATGGTATTCCCACAGGCTTATTTCGCTCTCCTTTCCACTATCCCTTCTTGTCAATTTAAGACATTGTTGCCCAATGCTACATGCATCACAGCACCGTTCTTTAGGCTTTGAACCTTTCTTATCTTTTTCCAGGGCTAGCACTAGGGGGTCCTGAGGTGCTACATTTACCCCGCACTCTTTTTGCCACTCCGGTTTATTTCTTAGGGTAAAGAACATATCAGCATACATGACTTCGTCCCATTTGTTAAGTCGGCGAAGGAAAAGCATCAATTGCAAAATAGTATTATAATTAGTTGTTCCCTCCGGCGGCCATTTCTCATTGTCATCTAACTTGTACAATGGCCACCACTGCGTACAATATTTAAGGAGTGTCTTTTTACTTATGTTTCCCCCCGGGATCCCTCCCAAGTCCTTCCAGTGTTTTAGGATACATCCTAAGGGGGTTTTCATATTTACGTCCTTACTCTGTTGACTTCCCATAGTTATTCCCTGTGTTGGTTTAACACTTCACACACAATTTTCAGTCGCTTTTGTCCTGGCTTCTCGCGTCGCAGCGATGCTGCATCTTATTCACTCTCAACCATACACGCGCACCTTTATAAAGGAATTCCTACCTTATGGTCTATATCAGAACAGACTGTTACCGGGTTTGGTCACGCGAGGTCACCTACAGACCGTGAGACACCGGTTTGCCAGATTCGTGCAATCGCAACCGTAGACAGTGTAACAATTGCAGGAGGTCACAATTTTCTTCCGGATATCTATCAACTTATTCTCTTCTAAAAATTATAGAGAGAGCAGCAAAATATTTTTTGTAAGATTTTGCAACAAACACATAGAACAGACACAAAAGATCACCGGCTGACAGACCTCTTCAGATAGCAGTTTCAGTTCTTAACCCTTAATTCACAGTATTACAACATCAAGCACAATGTTAAAACAGTTTCCCATACAGACCAAAAAATACCAAGATAAACAAACACTTCTTTCAGCAGGACTTTTGTCCTTTTCTTTACAAAAACAATGCCGGGAATCTCCTGGCAAACCAATGCTAGCAACAACCCTGACAAACCAATGCTAGCAACCCAATGGGATTCGTTACCGGGGCGTCCCCCAGCTTTCCCTTCGGGCGGTCACGTCTGACCCCCGTTTCCTTACCAATAAAACCAATAAACAATTAAAATACCTCTTAATTGAAGCAGGAGATGCAGGGAACCCTCCGTCCACCAAGGCGCCAGTCCAGGGGGGGGTCTCTTCTTGACAAAAATTCGTCAGGGGCGCCCAGAGAATCCCGACCCCGGACCCGGCCCGGGAGGACCTCAGGGCCCGGATCTCCTGTCTGGTCCCATCTGGGTCGCCAGAAAATGATGCCGAATTTTGCCCCAAAAGGCGAGAATAACTGCTTAAGAGACTCAGTCTAAGTCAGATAAGCAGGAGGTATTTTATTACGACGCGTCGGAGAAATCACAAAGTGGATTTCTAAGTTCACATAGCAAAAGCAAGCCTTATATACAATTTTGTGTATAGGATTACATCATTTATTACATGCATATTCATAGGCAGGCGGAGTCTTCCGGGAATTCTTGGTCTTCCTTAGTTAAATTTTAAGCTTTTCCTAATTTGGTCTTCTTCCTGTTATCCTTGGCATGTTTTTCCATGACTTAGCTGAAGTAACTGTTGTACTTGGCTTGATCCTAACGGCTTGGCAGGTCACTTTAACTTATTGGCTTCCACTTCTTCTTCTTCAAATATTCTAATTCCAAAGTTTCTTCTGTGAGTGTATTTTAGATTACCTATCCAAATATTGTGAGTGTATTTTTACATTGCCTTACCTAAGTATCTGATCAAAGATCTTCCTGAAAGTGTATTTTAGGTTATTTATTAACTGCTGCAATTCCCTTAATATATTTTGAGTGTCTTTAATTCTTTTATTTTTCAGAAGCTATTAACCATTATAATAAATGGCTTCAGTGCCAATGAAAACGTGTGGAGGCAGCCATTTTCTGGCACTTTTGCGCTCCCCTTGGGATGCCTTTCACAGCTGCAGTGTGCTTGGAGCACAGGGCTTCCTGGTTTAAAAAACCACAACTTTAGCCCAAACTGGAGGCTTCTAAATCAGCCTTCGTTTCGGGACGTCCCCAAGGAAAAAGCTGTGGAGGCAGGCATGTTGAGGCACTTCTGCGCTCTTCTTGGGTAGTCCTTCGCAGCTGCTGTGTTCTTGGAACTCAGGGCTTTCTGGTTAAAAGAACACTAACCCTAGGCCTAACTCAAACCTTAAGCCTAGGAAGGAAAATCAGCCTATGATTCGGGATGGTCTCATGGAAATAGCAGTGGAGGCAGCCAAGTTGTGTCACTTTTGCGCTCCCCTTGGGATGCCTTTAACAGCTGCAGTGTGCCTGGAGCACAGGGCTTCCTGGTTTTAAAAGTCCTAGGCCTAAGCCTAACAGTAACCCTAGGAAGGTAAATCAGCCGGGTATTAGGGTTCTTCCTAAGGAAAAAGCTGTGAAAGCAGCCATGTTATGGACCTTCTGCGCTCCCTTTGGGATGCCTTTGGCAGATGCAGTAAGCCTGGAACTCAGGGCTTCCTGCTTAAAAAAATCCTAGCCCTAGGCTGAGCCCTAACCCTAACCCTAGGCAGATAAATCAGCCTAGGTATAGGGATGGTGCCAAGGAAAAAGCTGTGAAAGCTGCCATGTTGTTGCACTTTTGTACTCCCCTTGGGATGCCTTTCACAGCTGCCGTGTGCCTGGAGCTCAGGGCTTCCTGGTTTAAAAAACAATGTCCCTAGCTGAGACTGGAGGCAGGTGATTCAGCCTAGGCTTAGCAATGGTGCCAATGAAAACGTGTGGAGGCAGCCATTTTCTGGCACTTTTGTGCTCCCCTTGGGATGCATTTCGCAGCTGCCGTGTGCCTGGAGCTCAGAGCTTGCTGGTTTAAAAAGCTCTACACCTAGGCTTAACCCTAACCCTAACCGTAACACTGGTCATTTAAATCAGCCTGGGTTTAGGAATTATCCTAAGGGAAAAGCTGTGGAGACAGCCATGTTGTGGCACTTTTGCGCTCCCCTTGGGATGCCTTTCACAGCTGCAGTGTGCTTGGAGCACAGGGCTTCCTGGTTTAAAAAACCACAACTTTAGCCCAAACTGGAGGCTTCTAAATCAGCCTTCGTTTCGGGACATCCCCAAGGAAAAAGCTGTGGAGGCAGGCATGTTGAGGCACTTCTGCGCTCTTCTTGGGTAGTCCTTCGCAGCTGCTGTGTTCTTGGAACTCAGGGCTTTCTGGTTAAAAGAACACTAACCCTAGGCCTAACTCAAACCTTAAGCCTAGGAAGGAAAATCAGCCTATGATTCGGGATGGTCTCATGGAAATAGCAGTGGAGGCAGCCAAGTTGGGTCACTTTTGCGCTCCCCTTGGGATGCCTTTAACAGCTGCAGTGTGCCTGGAGCACAGGGCTTCCTGGTTTTAAAAGTCCTAGGCCTAAGCCTAACAGTAACCCTAGGAAGGTAAATCAGCCGGGTATTAGGGTTCTTCCTAAGGAAAAAGCTGTGAAAGGAGCCATGTTGTGGCACTTCTGCGCTCCCTTTGGGATGCCTTTGACAGATGCAGTAAGCCTGGAACTCAGGGCTTCCTGGTTAAAAAAATCCTTGCCCTTGGCTGAGCCCTAACCCTAACCCTAGGCAGATAAATCAGCCTAGGTATAGGGATGGTGCCAAGGAAAAAGCTGTGAAAGCTGCCATGTTGTTGCACTTTTGTACTCCCCTTGGGATGCCTTTCACAGCTGCCGTGTGCCTGGAGCTCAGGGCTTCCTGGTTTAAAAAACCATGTCCCTAGCTGAGACTGGAGGCAGGTGATTCAGCCTAGGCTTAGCAATGGTGCCAATGAAAACGTGTGGAGGCAGCCATTTTCTGGCACTTTTGTGCTCCCCTTGGGATGCCTTTCACAGCTGCAGTGTGCTTGGAGCACAGGGCTTCCTGGTTTAAAAAACCACAACTTTAGCCCAAACTGGAGGCTTCTAAATCAGCCTTCATTTCGGGACGTCCCCACGGAAAAAGCTGTGGAGGCAGGCATGTTGAGGCACTTCTGCGCTCTTCTTGGGTAGTCTTTCGCAGCTGCTGTGTTCTTGGAACTCAGGGCTTTCTGGTTAAAAGAACACTAACCCTAGGCCTAACTCAAACCTTAAGCCTAGGAAGGAAAATCAGCCTATGATTCGGGATGGTCTCATGGAAATAGCAGTGGACGCAGCCAAGTTGTGTCACTTTTGCGCTCCCCTTGGGATGCCTTTAAGAGCTGCAGTGTGCCTGGAGCACAGGGCTTCTTGGTTTTAAAAGTCCTAGGCCTAAGCCTAACAGTAACCCTAGGAAGGTAAATCAGCCGGGTATTAGGGTTCTTCCTAAGGAAAAAGCTGTGAAAGCAGCCATGTAGTGGCACTTCTGCGCTCCCTTTGGGATGCCTTTGGCAGATGCAGTAAGCCTGGAACTCAGGGCTTCCTGGTTAAAAAATCCTAGCCCTAGGCTGAGCCCTAACCCTAACCCTAGGCAGATAAATCAGCCTAGGTATAGGGATTGTGCCAAGGAAAAAGCTGTGAAAGCTGCCATGTTGTTGCACTTTTGTACTCCCCTTGGGATGCCTTAAACAGCTGCCGTGTGCCTGGAGCTCAGGGCTTCCTGGTTTAAAAAACAATGTCCCTAGCTGAGACTGGAGGCAGGTGATTCAGCCTAGGCTTAGCAATGGTGCCAATGAAAACGTGTGGAGGCAGCCATTTTCTGGCACTTTTGTGCTCCCCTTGGGATGCCTTTCGCAGCTGCCGTGTGCCTGGAGCTCAGAGCTTGCTGGTTTAAAAAGCTCTACACCTAGGCGTAACCCTAACCCTAACCGTAACACTGGTCATTTAAATCAGCCTGGGTTTAGGAATTATCCCAAGGGAAAAGCTGTGGAGACAGCCATGTTGTGGCACTTTTGCGCTCCCCTTGGGATGCCTTTCACAGCTGCAGTGTGCTTGGAGCACAGGGCTTCCTGGTGTAAAAAACCACAACTTTAGCCCAAACTGGAGGCTTCTAAATCAGCCTTCGTTTCGGGACGTCCCCAAGGAAAAAGCTGTGGAGGCAGGCATGTTGAGGCACTTCTGCGCTCTTCTTGGGTAGTCCTTCGCAGCTGCTGTGTTCTTGGAACTCAGGGCTTTCTGGTTAAAAGAACACTAACCCTAGGCCTAACTCAAACCTTAAGCCTAGGAAGGAAAATCAGCCTATGATTCGGGATGGTCTCATGGAAATAGCAGTGGAGGCAGCCAAGTTGTGTCACTTTTGCGCTCCCCTTGGGATGCCTTTAACAGCTGCAGTGTGCCTGGAGCACAGGGCTTCCTGGTTTTAAAAGTCCTAGGCCTAAGCCTAACAGTAACCCTAGGAAGGTAAATCAGCCGGGTATTAGGGTTCTTCCTAAGGAAAAAGCTGTGAAAGCAGCCATGTAGTGGCACTTCTGCGCTCCCTTTGGGATGCCTTTGGCAGATGCAGTAAGCCTGGAACTCAGGGCTTCCTGGTTAAAAAATCCTTGCCCTTGGCTGAGCCCTAACCCTAACCCTAGGCAGATAAATCAGCCTAGGTATAGGGATGGTGCCAAGGAAAAAGCTGTGAAAGCTGCCATGTTGTTGCACTTTTGTACTCCCCTTGGGATGCCTTTCACAGCTGCCGTGTGCCTGGAGCTCAGGGCTTCCTGGTTTAAAAAACCATGTCCCTAGCTGAGACTGGAGGCAGGTGATTCAGCCTAGGCTTAGCAATGGTGCCAATGAAAACGTGTGGAGGCAGCCATTTTCTGGCACTTTTGTGCTCCCCTTGGGATGCCTTTCGCAGCTGCCGTGTGCCTGGAGCTCAGAGCTTGCTGGTTTAAAAAGCTCTACACCTAGGCGTAACCCTAACCCTAACCGTAACACTGGTCATTTAAATCAGCCTGGGTTTAGGAATTATCCCAAGGGAAAAGCTGTGGAGACAGCCATGTTGTGGCACTTTTGCGCTCCCCTTGGGATGCCTTTCACAGCTGCAGTGTGCTTGGAGCACAGGGCTTCCTGGTGTAAAAAACCACAACTTTAGCCCAAACTGGAGGCTTCTAAATCAGCCTTCGTTTCGGGACGTCCCCAAGGAAAAAGCTGTGGAGGCAGGCATGTTGAGGCACTTCTGCGCTCTTCTTGGGTAGTCCTTCGCAGCTGCTGTGTTCTTGGAACTCAGGGCTTTCTGGTTAAAAGAACACTAACCCTAGGCCTAACTCAAACCTTAAGCCTAGGAAGGAAAATCAGCCTATGATTCGGGATGGTCTCATGGAAATAGCAGTGGAGGCAGCCAAGTTGTGTCACTTTTGCGCTCCCCTTGGGATGCCTTTAACAGCTGCAGTGTGCCTGGAGCACAGGGCTTCCTGGTTTTAAAAGTCCTAGGCCTAAGCCTAACAGTAACCCTAGGAAGGT
Source organism: Ammospiza caudacuta (assembly GCF_027887145.1). Taxonomy (NCBI): domain Eukaryota; kingdom Metazoa; phylum Chordata; class Aves; order Passeriformes; family Passerellidae; genus Ammospiza; species Ammospiza caudacuta. Next base: position 47,388 of record NW_026682982.1, read on the forward strand.
AAATCAGCCGGGTATTAGGGTTCTTCCTAAGGAAAAAGCTGTGAAAGCAGCCATGTAGTGGCACTTCTGCGCTCCCTTTGGGATGCCTTTGGCAGATGCAGTAAGCCTGGAACTCAGGGCTTCCTGGTTAAAAAATCCTTGCCCTTGGCTGAGCCCTAACCCTAACCCTAGGCAGATAAATCAGCCTAGGTATAGGGATGGTGCCAAGGAAAAAGCTGTGAAAGCTGCCATGTTGTTGCACTTTTGTACTCCCCTTGGGATGCCTTTCACAGCTGCCGTGTGCCTGGAGCTCAGGGCTTCCTGGTTTAAAAAACCATGTCCCTAGCTGAGACTGGAGGCAGGTGATTCAGCCTAGGCTTAGCAATGGTGCCAATGAAAACGTGTGGAGGCAGCCATTTTCTGGCACTTTTGTGCTCCCCTTGGGATGCCTTTCGCAGCTGCCGTGTGCCTGGAGCTCAGAGCTTGCTGGTTTAAAAAGCTCTACACCTAGGCTTAACCCTAACCCTAACCGTAACACTGGTCATTTAAATCAGCCTGGGTTTAGGAATTATCCCAAGGGAAAAGCTGTGGAGACAGCCATGTTGTGGCACTTTTGCGCTCCCCTTGGGATGCCTTTCACAGCTGCAGTGTGCTTGGAGCACAGGGCTTCCTGGTTTAAAAACCCACAACTTTAGCCCAAACTGGAGGCTTCGAAATCAGCCTTCGTTTCGGGACGTCCCCAAGGAAAAAGCTGTGGAGGCAGGCATGTTGAGGCACTTCTGCGCTCTTCTTGGGTAGTCCTTCGCAGCTGCTGTCTTCTTGGAACTCAGGGCTTTCTGGTTAAAAGAACACTAACCCTAGGCCTAACTCAAACCTTAAGCCTAGGAAGGAAAATCAGCCTATGATTCGGGATGGTCTCATGGAAATAGCAGTGGAGGCAGCCAAGTTGGGTCACTTTTGCGCTCCCCTTGGGATGCCTTTAACAGCTGCAGTGTGCCTGGAGCACAGGGCTTCTTGGTTTTAAAAGTCCTAGGCCTAAGCCTAACAGTAACCCTAGGAAGGTAAATCAGCCGGGTATTAGGGTTCTTCCTAAGGAAAAAGCTGTGAAAGCAGCCATGTTGTGGCACTTCTGCGCTCCCTTTGGGATGCCTTTGGCAGATGCAGTAAGCCTGGAACTCAGGGCTTCCTGCTTAAAAAAATCCTAGCCCTAGGCTGAGCCCTAACCCTAACCCTAGGCAGATAAATCAGCCTAGGTATAGGGATGGTGCCAAGGAAAAAGCTGTGAAAGCTGCCATGTTGTTGCACTTTTGTACTCCCCTTGGGATGCCTTTCACAGCTGCCGTGTGCCTGGAGCTCAGGGCTTCCTGGTTTAAAAAACAATGTCCCTAGCTGAGACTGGAGGCAGGTGATTCAGCCTAGGCTTAGCAATGGTGCCAATGAAAACGTGTGGAGGCAGCCATTTTCTGGCACTTTTGTGCTCCCCTTGGGATGCATTTCGCAGCTGCCGTGTGCCTGGAGCTCAGAGCTTGCTGGTTTAAAAAGCTCTACACCTAGGCGTAACCCTAACCCTAACCGTAACACTGGTCATTTAAATCAGCCTGTGTTTAGGAATTATCCTAAGGGAAAAGCTGTGGAGACAGCCATGTTGTGGCACTTTTGCGCTCCCCTTGGGATGCCTTTCACAGCTGCAGTGTGCTTGGAGCACAGGGCTTCCTGGTTTAAAAAACCACAACTTTAGCCCAAACTGGAGGCTTCTAAATCAGCCTTCATTTCGGGACGTCCCCAAGGAAAAAGCTGTGGAGGCAGGCATGTTGAGGCACTTCTGCGCTCTTCTTGGGTAGTCCTTCGCAGCTGCTGTGTTCTTGGAACTCAGGGCTTTCTGGTTAAAAGAACACTAACCCTAGGCCTAACTCAAACCTTAAGCCTAGGAAGGAAAATCAGCCTATGATTCGGGATGGTCTCATGGAAATAGCAGTGGACGCAGCCAAGTTGTGTCACTTTTGCGCTCCCCTTGGGATGCCTTTAACAGCTGCAGTGTGCCTGGAGCACAGGGCTTCTTGGTTTTAAAAGTCCTAGGCCTAAGCCTAACAGTAACCCTAGGAAGGTAAATCAGCCGGGTATTAGGGTTCTTCCTAAGGAAAAAGCTGTGAAAGCAGCCATGTTGTGGCACTTCTGCGCTCCCTTTGGGATGCCTTTGGCAGATGCAGTAAGCCTGGAACTCAGGGCTTCCTGGTTAAAAAATCCTAGCCCTAGGCTGAGCCCTAACCCTAACCCTAGGCAGATAAATCAGCCTAGGTAGAGGGATTGTGCCAAGGAAAAAGCTGTGAAAGCTGCCATGTTGTTGCACTTTTGTACTCCCCTTGGGATGCCTCTCACAGCTGCCGTGTGCCTGGAGCTCAGGGCTTCCTGGTTTAAAAAACCATGTCCCTAGCTGAGACTGGAGGCAGGTGATTCAGCCTAGGCTTAGCAATGGTGCCAATGAAAACGTGTGGAGGCAGCCATTTTCTGGCACTTTTGTGCTCCCCTTGGGATGCCTTTCGCAGCTGCCGTGTGCCTGGAGCTCAGAGCTTGCTGGTTTAAAAAGCTCTACACCTAGGCGTAACCCTAACCCTAACCGTAACACTGGTCATTTAAATCAGCCTGGGTTTAGGAATTATCCCAAGGGAAAAGCTGTGGAGACAGCCATGTTGTGGCACTTTTGCGCTCCCCTTGGGATGCCTTTCACAGCTGCAGTGAGCTTGGAGCACAGGGCTTCCTGGTGTAAAAAACCACAACTTTAGCCCAAACTGGAAGCTTCTAAATCAGCCTTCGTTTCGGGACGTCCTCAAGGAAAAAGCTGTGGAGGCAGGCATGTTGAGGCACTTCTGCGCTCTTCTTGGGTAGTCCTTCGCAGCTGCTGTGTTCTTGGAACTCAGGGCTTTCTGGTTAAAAGAACACTAACCCTAGGCCTAACTCAAACCTTAAGCCTAGGAAGGAAAATCAGCCTATGATTCGGGATGGTCTCATGGAAATAGCAGTGGAGGCAGCCAAGTTGTGTCACTTTTGCGCTCCCCTTGGGATGCCTTTCACAGCTGCAGTGTGCCTGGAGCACAGGGCTTCTTGGTTTTAAAAGTCCTAGGCCTAAGCCTAACAGTAACCCTAGGAAGGTAAATCAGCCGGGTATTAGGGTTCTTCCTAAGGAAAAAGCTGTGAAAGCAGCCATGTTGTGGCACTTCTGCGCTCCCTTTGGGATGCCTTTGGCAGATGCAGTAAGCCTGGAACTCAGGGCTTCCTGGTTAAAAAAATCCTTGCCCTTGGCTGAGCCCTAACCCTAACCCTAGGCAGATAAATCAGCCTAGGTATAGGGATGGTGCCAAGGAAAAAGCTGTGAAAGCTGCCATGTTGTTGCACTTTTGTACTCCCCTTGGGATGCCTTTCACAGCTGCCGTGTGCCTGGAGCTCAGGGCTTCCTGGTTTAAAAAACCATGTCCCTAGCTGAGACTGGAGGCAGGTGATTCAGCCTAGGCTTAGCAATGGTGCCAATGAAAACGTGTGGAGGCAGCCATTTTCTGGCACTTTTGTGCTCCCCTTGGGATGCCTTTCGCAGCTGCCGTGTGCCTGGAGTTCAGAGCTTGCTGGTTTAAAAAGCTCTACACCTAGGCGTAACCCTAACCCTAACCGTAACACTGGTCATTTAAATCAGCCTGTGTTTAGGAATTATCCTAAGGGAAAAGCTGTGGAGACAGCCATGTTGTGGCACTTTTGCGCTCCCCTTGGGATGCCTTTCACAGCTGCAGTGTGCTTGGAGCACAGGGCTTCCTGGTTTAAAAAACCACAACTTTAGCCCAAACTGGAGGCTTCTAAATCAGCCTTCGTTTCGGGACGTCCCCAAGGAAAAAGCTGTGGAGGCAGGCATGTTGAGGCACTTCTGCGCTCTTCTTGGGTAGTCCTTCGCAGCTGCTGTGTTCTTGGAACTCAGGGCTTTCTGGTTAAAAGAACACTAACCCTAGGCCTAACTCAAACCTTAAGCCTAGGAAGGAAAATCAGCCTATGATTCGGGATGGTCTCATGGAAATAGCAGTGGAGGCAGCCAAGTTGTGTCACTTTTGCGCTCCCCTTGGGATGCCTTTAACAGCTGCAGTGTGCCTGGAGCACAGGGCTTCCTGGTTTTAAAAGTCCTAGGCCTAAGCCTAACAGTAACCCTAGGAAGGTAAATCAGCCGGGTATTAGGGTTCTTCCTAAGGAAAAAGCTGTGAAAGCAGCCATGTGTAGGCACTTCTGCGCTCCCTTTGGGATGCCTTTGGCAGATGCAGTAAGCCTGGAACTCAGGGCTTCCTGGTTAAAAAAATCCTTGCCCTTGGCTGAGCCCTAACCCTAACCCTAGGCAGATAAATCAGCCTAGGTATAGGGATGGTGCCAAGGAAAAAGCTGTGAAAGCTGCCATGTTGTTGCACTTTTGTACTCCCCTTGGGATGCCTTTCACAGCTGCCGTGTGCCTGGAGCTCAGGGCTTCCTGGTTTAAAAAACCATGTCCCTAGCTGAGACTGGAGGCAGGTGATTCAGCCTAGGCTTAGCAATGGTGCCAATGAAAACGTGTGGAGGCAGCCATTTTCTGGCACTTTTGTGCTCCCCTTGGGATGCCTTTCGCAGCTGCCGTGTGCCTGGAGCTCAGAGCTTGCTGGTTTAAAAAGCTCTACACCTAGGCGTAACCCTAACCCTAACCGTAACACTGGTCATTTAAATCAGCCTGGGTTTAGGAATTATCCCAAGGGAAAAGCTGTGGAGACAGCCATGTTGTGGCACTTTTGCGCTCCCCTTGGGATGCCTTTCACAGCTGCAGTGAGCTTGGAGCACAGGGCTTCCTGGTGTAAAAAACCACAACTTTAGCCCAAACTGGAGGCTTCTAAATCAGCCTTCGTTTCGGGACGTCCCCAAGGAAAAAGCTGTGGAGGCAGGCATGTTGAGGCACTTCTGCGCTCTTCTTGGGTAGTCCTTCGCAGCTGCTGTGTTCTTGGAACTCAGGGCTTTCTGGTTAAAAGAACACTAACCCTAGGCCTAACTCAAACCTTAAGCCTAGGAAGGAAAATCAGCCTATGATTCGGGATGGTCTCATGGAAATAGCAGTGGAGGCAGCCAAGTTGTGTCACTTTTGCGCTCCCCTTGGGATGCCTTTCACAGCTGCAGTGTACCTGGAGCACAGGGCTTCCTGGTTTTAAAAGTCCTAGGCCTAAGCCTAACAGTAACCCTAGGAAGGTAAATCAGCCGGGTATTAGGGTTCTTCCTAAGGAAAAAGCTGTGAAAGCAGCCATGTTGAGGCACTTCTGCGCTCCCTTTGGGATGCCTTTGGCAGATGCAGTAAGCCTGGAACTCAGGGCTTCCTGGTTAAAAAAATCCTTGCCCTTGGCTGAGCCCTAACCCTAACCCAAGGCAGATAAATCAGCCTAGGTATAGGGATGGTGCCAAGGAAAAAGCTGTGAAAGCTGCCATGTTGTTGCACTTTTGTACTCCCCTTGGGATGCCTTTCACAGCTGCCGTGTGCCTGGAGCTCAGGGCTTCCTGGTTTAAAAAACCATGTCCCTAGCTGAGACTGGAGGCAGGTGATTCAGCCTAGGCTTAGCAATGGTGCCAATGAAAACGTGTGGAGGCAGCCATTTTCTGGCACTTTTGTGCTCCCCTTGGGATGCATTTCGCAGCTGCCGTGTGCCTGGAGCTCAGAGCTTGCTGGTTTAAAAAGCTCTACACCTAGGCGTAACCCTAACCCTAACCGTAACACTGGTCATTTAAATCAGCCTGTGTTTAGGAATTATCCTAAGGGAAAAGCTGTGGAGACAGCCATGTTGTGGCACTTTTGCGCTCCCCTTGGGATGCCTTTCACAGCTGCAGTGTGCTTGGAGCACAGGGCTTCCTGGTGTAAAAAACCACAACTTTAGCCCAAACTGGAGGCTTCTAAATCAGCCTTCGTTTCGGGACGTCCCCAAGGAAAAAGCTGTGGAGGCAGGCATGTTGAGGCACTTCTGCGCTCTTCTTGGGTAGTCCTTCGCAGCTGCTGTGTTCTTGGAACTCAGGGCTTTCTGGTTAAAAGAACACTAACCCTAGGCCTAACTCAAACCTTAAGCCTAGGAAGGAAAATCAGCCTATGATTCGGGATGGTCTCATGGAAATAGCAGTGGAGGCAGCCAAGTTGGGTCACTTTTGCGCTCCCCTTGGGATGCCTTTAACAGCTGCAGTGTGCCTGGAGCACAGGGCTTCCTGGTTTTAAAAGTCCTAGGCCTAAGCCTAACAGTAACCCTAGGAAGGTAAATCAGCCGGGTATTAGGGTTCTTCCTAAGGAAAAAGCTGTGAAAGCAGCCATGTTGAGGCACTTCTGCGCTCCCTTTGGGATGCCTTTGGCAGATGCAGTAAGCCTGGAACTCAGGGCTTCCTGGTTAAAAAAATCCTTGCCCTTGGCTGAGCCCTAACCCTAACCCTAGGCAGATATATCAGCCTAGGTATAGGGATGGTGCCAAGGAAAAAGCTGTGAAAGCTGCCATGTTGTTGCACTTTTGTACTCCCCTTGGGATGCCTTTCACAGCTGCCGTGTGCCTGGAGCTCAGGGCTTCCTGGTTTAAAAAACCATGTCCCTAGCTGAGACTGGAGGCAGGTGATTCAGCCTAGGCTTAGCAATGGTGCCAATGAAAACGTGTGGAGGCAGCCATTTTCTGGCACTTTTGTGCTCCCCTTGGGATGCCTTTCGCAGCTGCCGTGTGCCTGGAGCTCAGAGCTTGCTGGTTTAAAAAGCTCTACACCTAGGCGTAACCCTAACCCTAACCGTAACACTGGTCATTTAAATCAGCCTGTGTTTAGGAATTATCCTAAGGGAAAAGCTGTGGAGACAGCCATGTTGTGGCACTTTTGCGCTCCCCTTGGGATGCCTTTCACAGCTGCAGTGTGCTTGGAGCACAGGGCTTCCTGGTGTAAAAAACCACAACTTTAGCCCAAACTGGAGGCTTCTAAATCAGCCTTCGTTTCGGGACGTCCCCAAGGAAAAAGCTGTGGAGGCAGGCATGTTGAGGCACTTCTGCGCTCTTCTTGGGTAGTCCTTCGCAGCTGCTGTGTTCTTGGAACTCAGGGCTTTCTGGTTAAAAGAACACTAACCCTAGGCCTAACTCAAACCTTAAGCCTAGGAAGGAAAATCAGCCTATGATTTGGGATGGTCTCATGGAAATAGCAGTGGAGGCAGCCAAGTTGTGTCACTTTTGCGCTCCCCTTGGGATGCCTTTAACAGCTGCAGTGTGCCTGGAGCACAGGGCTTCCTGGTTTTAAAAGTCCTAGGCTTAAGCCTAACAGTAACCCTAGGAAGGTAAATCAGCCGGGTATTAGGGTTCTTCCTAAGGAAAAAGCTGTGAAAGCAGCCATGTTGAGGCACTTCTGCGCTCCCTTTGGGATGCCTTTGGCAGATGCAGTAAGCCTGGAACTCAGGGCTTCCTGGTTAAAAAAATCCTAGCCCTTGGCTGAGCCCTAACCCTAACCCTAGGGAGATAAATCAGCCTAGGTATAGGGATGGTGCCAAGGAAAAAGCTGTGAAAGCTGCCATGTTGTTGCACTTTTGTACTCCCCTTGGGATGCCTTTCACAGCTGCCGTGTGCCTGGAGCTCAGGGCTTCCTGGTTTAAAAAACCATGTCCCTAGCTGAGACTGGAGGCAGGTGATTCAGCCTAGGCTTAGCAATGGTGCCAATGAAAACGTGTGGAGGCAGCCATTTTCTGGCACTTTTGTGCTCCCCTTGGGATGCCTTTCGCAGCTGCCGTGTGCCTGGAGCTCAGAGCTTGCTGGTTTAAAAAGCTCTACACCTAGGCGTAACCCTAACCCTAACCGTAACACTGGTCATTTAAATCAGCCTGGGTTTAGGAATTATCCCAAGGGAAAAGCTGTGGAGACAGCCATGTTGTGGCACTTTTGCGCTCCCCTTGGGATGCCTTTCACAGCTGCAGTGTGCTTGGAGCACAGGGCTTCCTGGTTTAAAAAACCACAACTTTAGCCCAAACTGGAGGCTTCTAAATCAGCCTTCGTTTCGGGACGTCCCCAAGGAAAAAGCTGTGGAGGCAGGCATGTTGAGGCACTTCTGCGCTCTTCTTGGGTAGTCCTTCGCAGCTGCTGTGTTCTTGGAACTCAGGGCTTTCTGGTTAAAAGAACACTAACCCTAGGCCTAACTCAAACCTTAAGCCTAGGAAGGAAAATCAGCCTATGATTCGGGATGGTCTCATGGAAATAGCAGTGGAGGCAGCCAAGTTGGGTCACTTTTGCGCTCCCCTTGGGATGCCTTTAACAGCTGCAGTGTGCCTGGAGCACAGGGCTTCCTGGTTTTAAAAGTCCTAGGCCTAAGCCTAACAGTAACCCTAGGAAGGTAAATCAGCCGGGTATTAGGGTTCTTCCTAAGGAAAAAGCTGTGAAAGCAGCCATGTTGAGGCACTTCTGCGCTCCCTTTGGGATGCCTTTGGCAGATGCAGTAAGCCTGGAACTCAGGGCTTCCTGGTTAAAAAAATCCTTGCCCTTGGCTGAGCCCTAACCCTAACCCTAGGCAGATATATCAGCCTAGGTATAGGGATGGTGCCAAGGAAAAAGCTGTGAAAGCTGCCATGTTGTTGCACTTTTGTACTCCCCTTGGGATGCCTTTCACAGCTGCCGTGTGCCTGGAGCTCAGGGCTTCCTGGTTTAAAAAACCATGTCCCTAGCTGAGACTGGAGGCAGGTGATTCAGCCTAGGCTTAGCAATGGTGCCAATGAAAACGTGTGGAGGCAGCCATTTTCTGGCACTTTTGTGCTCCCCTTGGGATGCCTTTCGCAGCTGCCGTGTGCCTGGAGCTCAGAGCTTGCTGGTTTAAAAAGCTCTACACCTAGGCGTAACCCTAACCCTAACCGTAACACTGGTCATTTAAATCAGCCTGTGTTTAGGAATTATCCTAAGGGAAAAGCTGTGGAGACAGCCATGTTGTGGCACTTTTGCGCTCCCCTTGGGATGCCTTTCACAGCTGCAGTGTGCTTGGAGCACAGGGCTTCCTGGTGTAAAAAACCACAACTTTAGCCCAAACTGGAGGCTTCTAAATCAGCCTTCGTTTCGGGACGTCCCCAAGGAAAAAGCTGTGGAGGCAGGCATGTTGAGGCACTTCTGCGCTCTTCTTGGGTAGTCCTTCGCAGCTGCTGTGTTCTTGGAACTCAGGGCTTTCTGGTTAAAAGAACACTAACCCTAGGCCTAACTCAAACCTTAAGCCTAGGAAGGAAAATCAGCCTATGATTTGGGATGGTCTCATGGAAATAGCAGTGGAGGCAGCCAAGTTGTGTCACTTTTGCGCTCCCCTTGGGATGCCTTTAACAGCTGCAGTGTGCCTGGAGCACAGGGCTTCCTGGTTTTAAAAGTCCTAGGCTTAAGCCTAACAGTAACCCTAGGAAGGTAAATCAGCCGGGTATTAGGGTTCTTCCTAAGGAAAAAGCTGTGAAAGCAGCCATGTTGAGGCACTTCTGTGCTCCCTTTGGGATGCCTTTGGCAGATGCAGTAAGCCTGGAACTCAGGGCTTCCTGGTTAAAAAAATCCTAGCCCTTGGCTGAGCCCTAACCCTAACCCTAGGGAGATAAATCAGCCTAGGTATAGGGATGGTGCCAAGGAAAAAGCTGTGAAAGCTGCCATGTTGTTGCACTTTTGTACTCCCCTTGGGATGCCTTTCACAGCTGCCGTGTGCCTGGAGCTCAGGGCTTCCTGGTTTAAAAAACCATGTCCCTAGCTGAGACTGGAGGCAGGTGATTCAGCCTAGGCTTAGCAATGGTGCCAATGAAAACGTGTGGAGGCAGCCATTTTCTGGCACTTTTGTGCTCCCCTTGGGATGCCTTTCGCAGCTGCCGTGTGCCTGGAGCTCAGAGCTTGCTGGTTTAAAAAGCTCTACACCTAGGCGTAACCCTAACCCTAACCGTAACACTGGTCATTTAAATCAGCCTGGGTTTAGGAATTATCCCAAGGGAAAAGCTGTGGAGACAGCCATGTTGTGGCACTTTTGCGCTCCCCTTGGGATGCCTTTCACAGCTGCAGTGTGCTTGGAGCACAGGGCTTCCTGGTTTAAAAAACCACAACTTTAGCCCAAACTGGAGGCTTCTAAATCAGCCTTCGTTTCGGGACGTCCCCAAGGAAAAAGCTGTGGAGGCAGGCATGTTGAGGCACTTCTGCGCTCTTCTTGGGTAGTCCTTCGCAGCTGCTGTGTTCTTGGAACTCAGGGCTTTCTGGTTAAAAGAACACTAACCCTAGGCCTAACTCAAACCTTAAGCCTAGGAAGGAAAATCAGCCTATGATTCGGGATGGTCTCATGGAAATAGCAGTGGAGGCAGCCAAGTTGTGTCACTTTTGCGCTCCCCTTGGGATGCCTTTAACAGCTGCAGTGTGCCTGGAGCACAGGGCTTCCTGGTTTTAAAAGTCCTAGGCCTAAGCCTAACAGTAACCCTTGGAAGGTAAATCAGCCGGGTATTAGGGTTCTTCCTAAGGAAAAAGCTGTGAAAGCAGCCATGTTGAGGCACTTCTGCGCTCCCTTTGGGATGCCTTTGGCAGATGCAGTAAGCCTGGAACTCAGGGCTTCCTGGTTAAAAAAATCCTTGCCCTTGGCTGAGCCCTAACCCTAACCCTAGGCAGATAAATCAGCCTAGGTAGAGGGATGGTGCCAAGGAAAAAGCTGTGAAAGCTGCCATGTTGTTGCACTTTTGTACTCCCCTTGGGATGCCTTTCACAGCTGCCGTGTGCCTGGAGCTCAGGGCTTCCTGGTTTAAAAAACAATGTCCCTAGCTGAGACTGGAGGCAGGTGATTCAGCCTAGGCTTAGCAATGGTGCCAATGAAAACGTGTGGAGGCAGCCATTTTCTGGCACTTTTGTGCTCCCCTTGGGATGCCTTTCGCAGCTGCCGTGTGCCTGGAGCTCAGAGCTTGCTGGTTTAAAAAGCTCTACACCTAGGCGTAACCCTAACCCTAACCGTAACACTGGTCATTTAAATCAGCCTGGGTTTAGGAATTATCCCAAGGGAAAAGCTGTGGAGACAGCCATGTTGTGGCACTTTTGCGCTCCCCTTGGGATGCCTTTCACAGCTGCAGTGAGCTTGGAGCACAGGGCTTCCTGGTGTAAAAAACCACAACTTTAGCCCAAACTGGAGGCTTCTAAATCAGCCTTCGTTTCGGGACGTCCCCAAGGAAAAAGCTGTGGAGGCAGGCATGTTGAGGCACTTCTGCGCTCTTCTTGGGTAGTCCTTCGCAGCTGCTGTGTTCTTGGAACTCAGGGCTTTCTGGTTAAAAGAACACTAACCCTAGGCCTAACTCAAACCTTAAGCCTAGGAAGGAAAATCAGCCTATGATTCGGGATGGTCTCATGGAAATAGCAGTGGAGGCAGCCAAGTTGTGTCACTTTTGCGCTCCCCTTGGGATGCCTTTAACAGCTGCAGTGTGCCTGGAGCACAGGGCTTCCTGGTTTTAAAAGTCCTAGGCCTAAGCCTAACAGTAACCCTAGGAAGGTAAATCAGCCGGGTATTAGGGTTCTTCCTAAGGAAAAAGCTGTGAAAGCAGCCATGTTGAGGCACTTCTGCGCTCCCTTTGGGATGCCTTTGGCAGATGCAGTAAGCCTGGAACTCAGGGCTTCCTGGTTAAAAAAATCCTTGCCCTTGGCTGAGCCCTAACCCTAACCCTAGGCAGATAAATCAGCCTAGGTATAGGGATGGTGCCAAGGAAAAAGCTGTGAAAGCTGCCATGTTGTTGCACTTTTGTACTCCCCTTGGGATGCCTTTCACAGCTGCCGTGTGCCTGGAGCTCAGGGCTTCCTGGTTTAAAAAACCATGTCCCTAGCTGAGACTGGAGGCAGGTGATTCAGCCTAGGCTTAGCAATGGTGCCAATGAAAACGTGTGGAGGCAGCCATTTTCTGGCACTTTTGTGCTCCCCTTGGGATGCATTTCGCAGCTGCCGTGTGCCTGGAGCTCAGAGCTTGCTGGTTTAAAAAGCTCTACACCTAGGCGTAACCCTAAGCCTAACCGTAACACTGGTCATTTAAATCAGCCTGTGTTTAGGAATTATCCTAAGGGAAAAGCTGTGGAGACAGCCATGTTGTGGCACTTTTGCGCTCCCCTTGGGATGCCTTTCACAGCTGCAGTGTGCTTGGAGCACAGGGCTTCCTGGTGTAAAAAACCACAACTTTAGCCCAAACTGGAGGCTTCTAAATCAGCCTTCGTTTCGGGACGTCCCCAAGGAAAAAGCTGTGGAGGCAGGCATGTTGAGGCACTTCTGCGCTCTTCTTGGGTAGTCCTTCGCAGCTGCTGTGTTCTTGGAACTCAGGGCTTTCTGGTTAAAAGAACACTAACCCTAGGCCTAACTCAAACCTTAAGCCTAGGAAGGAAAATCAGCCTATGATTCGGGATGGTCTCATGGAAATAGCAGTGGAGGCAGCCAAGTTGGGTCACTTTTGCGCTCCCCTTGGGATGCCTTTAACAGCTGCAGTGTGCCTGGAGCACAGGGCTTCCTGGTTTTAAAAGTCCTAGGCCTAAGCCTAACAGTAACCCTAGGAAGGTAAATCAGCCGGGTATTAGGGTTCTTCCTAAGGAAAAAGCTGTGAAAGCAGCCATGTTGTGGCACTTCTGCGCTCCCTTTGGGATGCCTTTGGCAGATGCAGTAAGCCTGGAACTCAGGGCTTTCTGGTTAAAAAATCCTAGACCTAGGCTGAGCCCTAACCCTAACCCTAGGCAGATAAATCAGCCTAGGTATAGGGATTGTGCCAAGGAAAAAGCTGTGAAAGCTGCCATGTTGTTACACTTTTGTACTCCCCTTGGGATGCCTTTCACAGCTGCCGTGTGCCTGGAGCTCAGGGCTTCCTGGTTTAAAAAACCATGTCCCTAGCTGAGACTGGAGGCAGGTGATTCAGCATAGGCTTAGCAATGGTGCCAATGAAAACGTGTGGAGGCAGCCATTTTCTGGCACTTTTGTGCTCCCCTTGGGATGCCTTTCGCAGCTGCCGTGTGCCTGGAGCTCAGAGCTTGCTGGTTTAAAAAGCTCTACACCTAGGCGTAACCCTAACCCTAACCGTAACACTGGTCATTTAAATCAGCCTGGGTTTAGGAATTATCCCAAGGGAAAAGCTGTGGAGACGGCCATGTTGTGGCACTTTTGCGCTCCCCTTGGGATGCCTTTCACAGCTGCAGTGAGCTTGGAGCACAGGGCTTCCTGGTGTAAAAAACCACAACTTTAGCCCAAACTGGAGGCTTCTAAATCAGCCTTCGTTTCGGGACGTCCCCAAGGAAAAAGCTGTGGAGGCAGGCATGTTGAGGCACTTCTGCGCTCTTCTTGGGTAGTCCTTCGCAGCTGCTGTGTTCTTGGAACTCAGGGCTTTCTGGTTAAAAGAACACTAACCCTAGGGCTAACTCAAACCTTAAGCCTAGGAAGGAAAATCAGCCTATGATTCGGGATGGTCTCATGGAAATAGCAGTGGAGGCAGCCAAGTTGTGTCACTTTTGCGCTCCCCTTGGGATGCCTTTAACAGCTGCAGTGTGCCTGGAGCACAGGGCTTCCTGGTTTTAAAAGTCCTAGGCCTAAGCCTAACAGTAACCCTAGGAAGGTAAATCAGCCGGGTATTAGGGTTCTTCCTAAGGAAAAAGCTGTGAAAGCAGCCATGTTGAGGCACTTCTGCACTCCCTTTGGGATGCCTTTGGCAGATGCAGTAAGCCTGGAACTCAGGGCTTCCTGGTTAAAAAAATCCTAGCCCTTGGCTGAGCCCTAACCCTAACCCTAGGCAGATATATCAGCCTAGGTATAGGGATGGTGCCAAGGAAAAAGCTGTGAAAGCTGCCATGTTGTTGCACTTTTGTACTCCCCTTGGGATGCCTTTCACAGCTGCCGTGTGCCTGGAGCTCAGGGCTTCCTGGTTTAAAAAACCATGTCCCTAGCTGAGACTGGAGGCAGGTGATTCAGCCTAGGCTTAGCAATGGTGCCAATGAAAACGTGTGGAGGCAGCCATTTTCTGGCACTTTTGTGCTCCCCTTGGGATGCCTTTCGCAGCTGCCGTGTGCCTGGAGCTCAGAGCTTGCTGGTTTAAAAAGCTCTACACCTAGGCGTAACCCTAACCCTAACCGTAACACTGGTCATTTAAATCAGCCTGTGTTTAGGAATTATCCTAAGGGAAAAGCTGTGGAGACAGCCATGTTGTGGCACTTTTGTGCTCCCCTTGGGATGCCTTTCACAGCTGCAGTGTGCTTGGAGCACAGGGCTTCCTGGTGTAAAAAACCACAACTTTAGCCCAAACTGGAGGCTTCTAAATCAGCCTTCGTTTCGGGACGTCCCCAAGGAAAAAGCTGTGGAGGCAGGCATGTTGAGGCACTTCTGCGCTCTTCTTGGGTAGTCCTTCGCAGCTGCTGTCTTCTTGGAACTCAGGGCTTTCTGGTTAAAAGAACACTAACCCTAGGCCTAACTCAAACCTTAAGCCTAGGAAGGAAAATCAGCCTATGATTCGGGATGGTCTCATGGAAATAGCAGTGGAGGCAGCCAAGTTGGGTCACTTTTGCGCTCCCCTTGGGATGCCTTTAACAGCTGCAGTGTGCCTGGAGCACAGGGCTTCCTGGTTTTAAAAGTCCTAGGCCTAAGCCTAACAGTAACCCTAGGAAGGTAAATCAGCCGGGTATTAGGGTTCTTCCTAAGGAAAAAGCTGTGAAAGCAGCCATGTTGTGGCACTTCTGCGCTCCCTTTGGGATGCCTTTGGCAGATGCAGTAAGCCTGGAACTCAGGGCTTTCTGGTTAAAAAATCCTAGACCTAGGCTGAGCCCTAACCCTAACCCTAGGCAGATAAATCAGCCTAGGTATAGGGATTGTGCCAAGGAAAAAGCTGTGAAAGCTGCCATGTTGTTGCAGTTTTGTACTCCCCTTGGGATGCCTTTCACAGCTGCCGTGTGCCTGGAGCTCAGGGCTTCCTGGTTTAAAAAACCATGTCCCTAGCTGAGACTGGAGGCAGGTGATTCAGCATAGGCTTAGCAATGGTGCCAATGAAAACGTGTGGAGGCAGCCATTTTCTGGCACTTTTGTGCTCCCCTTGGGATGCCTTTCGCAGCTGCCGTGTGCCTGGAGCTCAGAGCTTGCTGGTTTAAAAAGCTCTACACCTAGGCGTAACCCTAACCCTAACCGTAACACTGGTCATTTAAATCAGCCTGGGTTTAGGAATTATCCCAAGGGAAAAGCTGTGGAGACAGCCATGTTGTGGCACTTTTGCGCTCCCCTTGGGATGCCTTTCACAGCTGCAGTGAGCTTGGAGCACAGGGCTTCCTGGTGTAAAAAACCACAACTTTAGCCCAAACTGGAGGCTTCTAAATCAGCCTTCGTTTCGGGACGTCCCCAAGGAAAAAGCTGTGGAGGCAGGCATGTTGAGGCACTTCTGCGCTCTTCTTGGGTAGTCCTTCGCAGCTGCTGTGTTCTTGGAACTCAGGGCTTTCTGGTTAAAAGAACACTAACCCTAGGCCTAACTCAAACCTTAAGCCTAGGAAGGAAAATCAGCCTATGATTTGGGATGGTCTCATGGAAATAGCAGTGGAGGCAGCCAAGTTGTGTCACTTTTGCGCTCCCCTTGGGATGCCTTTAACAGCTGCAGTGTGCCTGGAGCACAGGGCTTCCTGGTTTTAAAAGTCCTAGGCCTAAGCCTAACAGTAACCCTAGGAAGGTAAATCAGCCGGGTATTAGGGTTCTTCCTAAGGAAAAAGCTGTGAAAGCAGCCATGTTGAGGCACTTCTGCACTCCCTTTGGGATGCCTTTGGCAGATGCAGTAAGCCTGGAACTCAGGGCTTCCTGGTTAAAAAAATCCTTGCCCTTGGCTGAGCCCTAACCCTAACCCTAGGCAGATATATCAGCCTAGGTATAGGGATGGTGCCAAGGAAAAAGCTGTGAAAGCTGCCATGTTGTTGCACTTTTGTACTCCCCTTGGGATGCCTTTCACAGCTGCCGTGTGCCTGGAGCTCAGGGCTTCCTGGTTTAAAAAACCATGTCCCTAGCTGAGACTGGAGGCAGGTGATTCAGCCTAGGCTTAGCAATGGTGCCAATGAAAACGTGTGGAGGCAGCCATTTTCTGGCACTTTTGTGCTCCCCTTGGGATGCCTTTCGCAGCTGCCGTGTGCCTGGAGCTCAGAGCTTGCTGGTTTAAAAAGCTCTACACCTAGGCGTAACCCTAACCCTAACCGTAACACTGGTCATTTAAATCAGCCTGTGTTTAGGAATTATCCTAAGGGAAAAGCTGTGGAGACAGCCATGTTGTGGCACTTTTGCGCTCCCCTTGGGATGCCTTTCACAGCTGCAGTGTGCTTGGAGCACAGGGCTTCCTGGTGTAAAAAACCACAACTTTAGCCCAAACTGGAGGCTTCTAAATCAGCCTTCGTTTCGGGACGTCCCCAAGGAAAAAGCTGTGGAGGCAGGCATGTTGAGGCACTTCTGCGCTCTTCTTGGGTAGTCCTTCGCAGCTGCTGTGTTCTTGGAACTCAGGGCTTTCTGGTTAAAAGAACACTAACCCTAGGCCTAACTCAAACCTTAAGCCTAGGAAGGAAAATCAGCCTATGATTCGGGATGGTCTCATGGAAATAGCAGTGGAGGCAGCCAAGTTGTGTCACTTTTGCGCTCCCCTTGGGATGCCTTTCACAGCTGCAGTGTGCCTGGAGCACAGGGCTTCCTGGTTTTAAAAGTCCTAGGCCTAAGCCTAACAGTAACCCTAGGAAGGTAAATCAGCCGGGTATTAGGGTTCTTCCTAAGGAAAAAGCTGTGAAAGCAGCCATGTGTAGGCACTTCTGCGCTCCCTTTGGGATGCCTTTGGCAGATGCAGTAAGCCTGGAACTCAGGGCTTCCTGGTTAAAAAAATCCTAGCCCTAGGCTGAGCCCTAACCCTAACCCTAGGCAGATAAATCAGCCTAGGTATAGGGATTGTGCCAAGGAAAAAGCTGTGAAAGCTGCCATGTTGTTGCACTTTTTTACTCCCCTTGGGATGCCTTTCACAGCTGCCGTGTGCCTGGAGCTCAGGGCTTCCTGGTTTAAAAAACAATGTCCCTAGCTGAGACTGGAGGCAGGTGATTCAGCCTAGGCTTAGCAATGGTGCCAATGAAAACGTGTGGAGGCAGCCATTTTCTGGCACTTTTGTGCTCCCCTTGGGATGCCTTTCGCAGCTGCCGTGTGCCTGGAGCTCAGAGCTTGCTGGTTTAAAAAGCTCTACACCTAGGCGTAACCCTAACCCTAACCGTAACACTGGTCATTTAAATCAGCCTGGGTTTAGGAATTATCCCAAGGGAAAAGCTGTGGAGACAGCCATGTTGTGGCACTTTTGCGCTCCCCTTGGGATGCCTTTCACAGCTGCAGTGAGCTTGGAGCACAGGGCTTCCTGGTGTAAAAAACCACAACTTTAGCCCAAACTGGAGGCTTCTAAATCAGCCTTCGTTTCGGGACGTCCCCAAGGAAAAACCTGTGGAGGCAGGCATGTTGAGGCACTTCTGCGCTCTTCTTGGGTAGTCCTTCGCAGCTGCTGTGTTCTTGGAACTCAGGGCTTTCTGGTTAAAAGAACACTAACCCTAGGCCTAACTCAAACCTTAAGCCTAGGAAGGAAAATCAGCCTATGATTCGGGATGGTCTCATGGAAATAGCAGTGGAGGCAGCCAAGTTGTGTCACTTTTGCGCTCCCCTTGGGATGCCTTTCACAGCTGCAGTGTGCCTGGAGCACAGGGCTTCCTGGTTTTAAAAGTCCTAGGCCTAAGCCTAACAGTAACCCTAGGAAGGTAAATCAGCCGGGTATTAGGGTTCTTCCTAAGGAAAAAGCTGTGAAAGCAGCCATGTTGTGGCACTTCTGCGCTCCCTTTGGGATGCCTTTGGCAGATGCAGTAAGCCTGGAACTCAGGGCTTCCTGGTTAAAAAATCCTAGCCCTAGGCTGAGCCCTAACCCTAACCCTAGGCAGATAAATCAGCCTAGGTATAGGGATTGTGCCAAGGAAAAAGCTGTGAAAGCTGCCATGTTGTTGCACTTTTGTACTCCCCTTGCGATGCCTTTCACAGCTGCCGTGTGCCTGGAGCTCAGGGCTTCCTGGTTTAAAAAACAATGTCCCTAGCTGAGACTGGAGGCAGGTGATTCAGCCTAGGCTTAGCAATGGTGCCAATGAAAACGTGTGGAGGCAGCCATTTTCTGGCACTTTTGTGCTCCCCTTGGGATGCCTTTCGCAGCTGCCGTGTGCCTGGAGCTCAGAGCTTGCTGGTTTAAAAAGCTCTACACCTAGGCGTAACCCTAACCCTAACCGTAACACTGGTCATTTAAATCAGCCTGGGTTTAGGAATTATCCCAAGGGAAAAGCTGTGGAGACAGCCATGTTGTGGCACTTTTGCGCTCCCCTTGGGATGCCTTTCACAGCTGCAGTGAGCTTGGAGCACAGGGCTTCCTGGTGTAAAAAACCACAACTTTAGCCCAAACTGGAGGCTTCTAAATCAGCCTTCGTTTCGGGACGTCCCCAAGGAAAAAGCTGTGGAGGCAGGCATGTTGAGGCACTTCTGCGCTCTTCTTGGGTAGTCCTTCGCAGCTGCTGTGTTCTTGGAACTCAGGGCTTTCTGGTTAAAAGAACACTAACCCTAGGCCTAACTCAAACCTTAAGCCTAGGAAGGAAAATCAGCCTATGATTCGGGATGGTCTCATGGAAATAGCAGTGGAGGCAGCCAAGTTGTGTCACTTTTGCGCTCCCCTTGGGATGCCTTTAACAGCTGCAGTGTGCCTGGAGCACAGGGCTTCCTGGTTTTAAAAGTCCTAGGCCTAAGCCTAACAGTAACCCTAGGAAGGTAAATCAGCCGGGTATTAGGGTTCTTCCTAAGGAAAAAGCTGTGAAAGCAGCCATGTTGTGGCACTTCTGCGCTCCCTTTGGGATGCCTTTGGCAGATGCAGTAAGCCTGGAACTCAGGGCTTCCTGGTTAAAAAATCCTAGCCCTAGGCTGAGCCCTAACCCTAACCCTAGGCAGATAAATCAGCCTAGGTATAGGGATTGTGCCAAGGAAAAAGCTGTGAAAGCTGCCATGTTGTTGCACTTTTGTACTCCCCTTGCGATGCCTTTCACAGCTGCCGTGTGCCTGGAGCTCAGGGCTTCCTGGTTTAAAAAACCATGTCCCTAGCTGAGACTGGAGGCAGGTGATTCAGCCTAGGCTTACCAATGGTGCCAATGAAAACGTGTGGAGGCAGCCATTTTCTGGCACTTTTGTGCTCCCCTTGGGATGCCTTTCGCAGCTGCCGTGTGCCTGGAGCTCAGAGCTTGCTGGTTTAAAAAGCTCTACACCTAGGCGTAACCCTAACCCTAACCGTAACACTGGTCATTTAAATCAGCCTGGGTTTAGGAATTATCCCAAGGGAAAAGCTGTGGAGACAGCCATGTTGTGGCACTTTTGCGCTCCCCTTGGGATGCCTTTCACAGCTGCAGTGAGCTTGGAGCACAGGGCTTCCTGGTGTAAAAAACCACAACTTTAGCCCAAACTGGAGGCTTCTAAATCAGCCTTCGTTTCGGGACGTCCCCAAGGAAAAAGCTGTGGAGGCAGGCATGTTGAGGCACTTCTGCGCTCTTCTTGGGTAGTCCTTCGCAGCTGCTGTGTTCTTGGAACTCAGGGCTTTCTGGTTAAAAGAACACTAACCCTAGGCCTAACTCAAACCTTAAGCCTAGGAAGGAAAATCAGCCTATGATTCGGGATGGTCTCATGGAAATAGCAGTGGAGGCAGCCAAGTTGTGTCACTTTTGCGCTCCCCTTGGGATGCCTTTAACAGCTGCAGTGTGCCTGGAGCACAGGGCTTCCTGGTTTTAAAAGTCCTAGGCCTAAGCCTAACAGTAACCCTAGGAAGGTAAATCAGCCGGGTATTAGGGTTCTTCCTAAGGAAAAAGCTGTGAAAGCAGCCATGTTGTGGCACTTCTGCGCTCCCTTTGGGATGCCTTTGGCAGATGCAGTAAGCCTGGAACTCAGGGCTTCCTGGTTAAAAAAATCCTAGCCCTAGGCTGAGCCCTAACCCTAACCCTAGGCAGATATATCAGCCTAGGTATAGGGATGGTGCCAAGGAAAAAGCTGTGAAAGCTGCCATGTTGTTGCACTTTTGTACTCCCCTTGGGATGCCTTTCACAGCTGCCGTGTGCCTGGAGCTCAGGGCTTCCTGGTTTAAAAAACCATGTCCCTAGCTGAGACTGGAGGCAGGTGATTCAGCCTAGGCTTAGCAATGGTGCCAATGAAAACGTGTGGAGGCAGCCATTTTCTGGCACTTTTGTGCTCCCCTTGGGATGCCTTTCGCAGCTGCCGTGTGCCTGGAGCTCAGAGCTTGCTGGTTTAAAAAGCTCTACACCTAGGCGTAACCCTAACCCTAACCGTAACACTGGTCATTTAAATCAGCCTGTGTTTAGGAATTATCCTAAGGGAAAAGCTGTGGAGACAGCCATGTTGTGGCACTTTTGCGCTCCCCTTGGGATGCCTTTCACAGCTGCAGTGTGCTTGGAGCACAGGGCTTCCTGGTTTAAAAAACCACAACTTTAGCCCAAACTGGAGGCTTCTAAATCAGCCTTCGTTTCGGGACGTCCCCAAGGAAAAAGCTGTGGAGGCAGGCATGTTGAGGCACTTCTGCGCTCTTCTTGGGTAGTCCTTCGCAGCTGCTGTGTTCTTGGAACTCAGGGCTTTCTGGTTAAAAGAACACTAACCCTAGGCCTAACTCAAACCTTAAGCCTAGGAAGGAAAATCAGCCTATGATTCGGGATGGTCTCATGGAAATAGCAGTGGAGGCAGCCAAGTTGTGTCACTTTTGCGCTCCCCTTGGGATGCCTTTAACAGCTGCAGTGTGTCTGGAGCACAGGGCTTCCTGGTTTTAAAAGTCCTAGGCCTAAGCCTAACAGTAACCCTAGGAAGGTAAATCAGCCGGGTATTAGGGTTCTTCCTAAGGAAAAAGCTGTGAAAGCAGCCATGTTGTGGCACTTCTGCGCTCCCTTTGGGATGCCTTTGGCAGATGCAGTAAGCCTGGAACTCAGGGCTTCCTGGTTAAAAAATCCTAGCCCTAGGCTGAGCCCTAACCCTAACCCTAGGCAGATAAATCAGCCTAGGTATAGGGATGGTGCCAAGGAAAAAGCTGTGAAAGCTGCCATGTTGTTGCACTTTTGTACTCCCCTTGGGATGCCTTTCACAGCTGCCGTGTGCCTGGAGCTCAGGGCTTCCTGGTTTAAAAAACAATGTCCCTAGCTGAGACTGGAGGCAGGTGATTCAGCCTAGGCTTAGCAATGGTGCCAATGAAAACGTGTGGAGGCAGCCATTTTCTGGCACTTTTGTGCTCCCCTTGGGATGCCTTTCGCAGCTGCCGTGTGCCTGGAGCTCAGAGCTTGCTGGTTTAAAAAGCTCTACACCTAGGCGTAACCCTAACCCTAACCGTAACACTGGTCATTTAAATCAGCCTGTGTTTAGGAATTATCCTAAGGGAAAAGCTGTGGAGACAGCCATGTTGTGGCACTTTTGCGCTCCCCTTGGGATGCCTTTCACAGCTGCAGTGAGCTTGGAGCACAGGGCTTCCTGGTGTAAAAAACCACAACTTTAGCCCAAACTGGAGGCTTCTAAATCAGCCTTCGTTTCGGGACGTCCCCAAGGAAAAAGCTGTGGAGGCAGGCATGTTGAGGCACTTCTGCGCTCTTCTTGGGTAGTCCTTCGCAGCTGCTGTGTTCTTGGAACTCAGGGCTTTCTGGTTAAAAGAACACTAACCCTAGGCCTAACTCAAACCTTAAGCCTAGGAAGGAAAATCAGCCTATGATTCGGGATGGTCTCATGGAAATAGCAGTGGAGGCAGCCAAGTTGTGTCACTTTTGCGCTCCCCTTGGGATGCCTTTAACAGCTGCAGTGTGCCTGGAGCACAGGGCTTCCTGGTTTTAAAAGTCCTAGGCCTAAGCCTAACAGTAACCCTAGGAAGGTAAATCAGCCGGGTATTAGGGTTCTTCCTAAGGAAAAAGCTGTGAAAGCAGCCATGTTGAGGCACTTCTGCGCTCCCTTTGGGATGCCTTTGGCAGATGCAGTAAGCCTGGAACTCAGGGCTTCCTGCTTAAAAAAATCCTAGCCCTAGGCTGAGCCCTAACCCTAACCCTAGGCAGATAAATCAGCCTAGGTATAGGGATGGTGCCAAGGAAAAAGCTGTGAAAGCTGCCATGTTGTTGCACTTTTGTACTCCCCTTGGGATGCCTTTCACAGCTGCCGTGTGCCTGGAGCTCAGGGCTTCCTGGTTTAAAAAACCATGTCCCTAGCTGAGACTGGAGGCAGGTGATTCAGCCTAGGCTTAGCAATGGTGCCAATGAAAACGTGTGGAGGCAGCCATTTTCTGGCACTTTTGTGCTCCCCTTGGGATGCCTTTCGCAGCTGCCGTGTGCCTGGAGCTCAGAGCTTGCTGGTTTAAAAAGCTCTACACCTAGGCGTAACCCTAACCCTAACCGTAACACTGGTCATTTAAAGCAGCCTGGGTTTAGGAATTATCCTAAGGGAAAAGCTGTGGAGACAGCCATGTTGTGGCACTTTTGCGCTCCCCTTGGGATGCCTTTCACAGCTGCAGTGTGCTTGGAGCACAGGGCTTCCTGGTGTAAAAAACCACAACTTTACCCCAAACTGGAGGCTTCTAAATCAGCCTTCGTTTCGGGACGTCCCCAAGGAAAAAGCTGTGGAGGCAGGCATGTTGAGGCACTTCTGCGCTCTTCTTGGGTAGTCCTTCGCAGCTGCTGTGTTCTTGGAACTCAGGGCTTTCTGGTTAAAAGAACACTAACCCTAGGCCTAACTCAAACCTTAAGCCTAGGAAGGAAAATCAGCCTATGATTCGGGATGGTCTCATGGAAATAGCAGTGGAGGCAGCCAAGTTGTGTCACTTTTGCGCTCCCCTTGGGATGCCTTTCACAGCTGCAGTGTGCCTGGAGCACAGGGCTTCCTGGTTTTAAAAGTCCTAGGCCTAAGCCTAACAGTAACCCTAGGAAGGTAAATCAGCCGGGTATTAGGGTTCTTCCTAAGGAAAAAGCTGTGAAAGCAGCCATGTTGTGGCACTTCTGCGCTCCCTTTGGGATGCCTTTGGCAGATGCAGTAAGCCTGGAACTCAGGGCTTCCTGGTTAAAAAATCCTAGCCCTAGGCTGAGCCCTAACCCTAACCCTAGGCAGATAAATCAGCCTAGGTATAGGGATTGTGCCAAGGAAAAAGCTGTGAAAGCTGCCATGTTGTTGCACTTTTGTACTCCCCTTGGGATGCCTTTCACAGGTGCCGTGTGCCTGGAGCTCAGGGCTTCCTGGTTTAAAAAACAATGTCCCTAGCTGAGACTGGAGGCAGGTGATTCAGCCTAGGCTTAGCAATGGTGCCAATGAAAACGTGTGGAGGCAGCCATTTTCTGGCACTTTTGTGCTCCCCTTGGGATGCCTTTCGCAGCTGCCGTGTGCCTGGAGCTCAGAGCTTGCTGGTTTAAAAAGCTCTACACCTAGGCGTAACCCTAACCCTAACCGTAACACTGGTCATTTAAATCAGCCTGGGTTTAGGAATTATCCCAAGGGAAAAGCTGTGGAGACAGCCATGTTGTGGCACTTTTGCGCTCCCCTTGGGATGCCTTTCACAGCTGCAGTGAGCTTGGAGCACAGGGCTTCCTGGTGTAAAAAACCACAACTTTAGCCCAAACTGGAGGCTTCTAAATCAGCCTTCGTTTCGGGACGTCCCCAAGGAAAAAGCTGTGGAGGCAGGCATGTTGAGGCACTTCTGCGCTCTTCTTGGGTAGTCCTTCGCAGCTGCTGTCTTCTTGGAACTCAGGGCTTTCTGGTTAAAAGAACACTAACCCTAGGCCTAACTCAAACCTTAAGCCTAGGAAGGAAAATCAGCCTATGATTCGGGATGGTCTCATGGAAATAGCAGTGGAGGCAGCCAAGTTGTGTCACTTTTGCGCTCCCCTTGGGATGCCTTTAACAGCTGCAGTGTGCCTGGAGCACAGGGCTTCCTGGTTTTAAAAGTCCTAGGCCTAAGCCTAACAGTAACCCTAGGAAGGTAAATCAGCCGGGTATTAGGGTTCTTCCTAAGGAAAAAGCTGTAAAAGCAGCCATGTTGAGGCACTTCTGCGCTCCCTTTGGGATGCCTTTGGCAGATGCAGTAAGCCTGGAACTCAGGGCTTCCTGGTTAAAAAAATCCTTGCCCTTGGCTGAGCCCTAACCCTAACCCTAGGCAGATAAATCAGCCTAGGTACAGGGATGGTGCCAAGGAAAAAGCTGTGAAAGCTGCCATGTTGTTGCACTTTTGTACTCCCCTTGGGATGCCTTTCACAGCTGCCGTGTGCCTGGAGCTCAGGGCTTCCTGGTTTAAAAAACCATGTCCCTAGCTGAGACTGGAGGCAGGTGATTCAGCCTAGGCTTAGCAATGGTGCCAATGAAAACGTGTGGAGGCAGCCATTTTCTGGCACTTTTGTGCTCCCCTTGGGATGCCTTTCGCAGCTGCCGTGTGCCTGGAGCTCAGAGCTTGCTGGTTTAAAAAGCTCTACACCTAGGCGTAACCCTAACCCTAACCGTAACACTGGTCATTTAAAGCAGCCTGGGTTTAGGAATTATCCTAAGGGAAAAGCTGTGGAGACAGCCATGTTGTGGCACTTTTGCGCTCCCCTTGGGATGCCTTTCACAGCTGCAGTGTGCTTGGAGCACAGGGCTTCCTGGTGTAAAAAACCACAACTTTACCCCAAACTGGAGGCTTCTAAATCAGCCTTCGTTTCGGGACGTCCCCAAGGAAAAACCTGTGGAGGCAGGCATGATGAGGCACTTCTGCGCTCTTCTTGGGTAGTCCTTCGCAGCTGCTGTGTTCTTGGAACTCAGGGCTTTCTGGTTAAAAGAACACTAACCCTAGGCCTAACTCAAACCTTAAGCCTAGGAAGGAAAATCAGCCTATGATTCGGGATGGTCTCATGGAAATAGCAGTGGAGGCAGCCAAGTTGTGTCACTTTTGCGCTCCCCTTGGGATGCCTTTCACAGCTGCAGTGTGCCTGGAGCACAGGGCTTCCTGGTTTTAAAAGTCCTAGGCCTAAGCCTAACAGTAACCCTAGGAAGGTAAATCAGCCGGGTATTAGGGTTCTTCCTAAGGAAAAAGCTGTGAAAGCAGCCATGTTGTGGCACTTCTGCGCTCCCTTTGGGATGCCTTTGGCAGATGCAGTAAGCCTGGAACTCAGGGCTTCCTGGTTAAAAAATCCTAGCCCTAGGCTGAGCCCTAACCCTAACCCTAGGCAGATAAATCAGCCTAGGTATAGGGATTGTGCCAAGGAAAAAGCTGTGAAAGCTGCCATGTTGTTGCACTTTTGTACTCCCCTTGCGATGCCTTTCACAGCTGCCGTGTGCCTGGAGCTCAGGGCTTCCTGGTTTAAAAAACAATGTCCCTAGCTGAGACTGGAGGCAGGTGATTCAGCCTAGGCTTAGCAATGGTGCCAATGAAAACGTGTGGAGGCAGCCATTTTCTGGCACTTTTGTGCTCCCCTTGGGATGCCTTTCGCAGCTGCCGTGTGCCTGGAGTTCAGAGCTTGCTGGTTTAAAAAGCTCTACACCTAGGCGTAACCCTAACCCTAACCGTAACACTGGTCATTTAAATCAGCCTGGGTTTAGGAATTATCCCAAGGGAAAAGCTGTGGAGACAGCCATGTTGTGGCACTTTTGCGCTCCCCTTGGGATGCCTTTCACAGCTGCAGTGAGCTTGGAGCACAGGGCTTCCTGGTGTAAAAAACCACAACTTTAGCCCAAACTGGAGGCTTCTAAATCAGCCTTCGTTTCGGGACGTCCCCAAGGAAAAAGCTGTGGAGGCAGGCATGTTGAGGCACTTCTGCGCTCTTCTTGGGTAGTCCTTCGCAGCTGCTGTGTTCTTGGAACTCAGGGCTTTCTGGTTAAAAGAACACTAACCCTAGGCCTAACTCAAACCTTAAGCCTAGGAAGGAAAATCAGCCTATGATTCGGGATGGTCTCATGGAAATAGCAGTGGAGGCAGCCAAGTTGTGTCACTTTTGCGCTCCCCTTGGGATGCCTTTAACAGCTGCAGTGTGCCTGGAGCACAGGGCTTCCTGGTTTTAAAAGTCCTACGCCTAAGCCTAACAGTAACCCTAGGAAGGTAAATCAGCCGGGTATTAGGGTTCTTCCTAAGGAAAAAGCTGTGAAAGCAGCCATGTTGTGGCACTTCTGCGCTCCCTTTGGGATGCCTTTGGCAGATGCAGTAAGCCTGGAACTCAGGGCTTCCTGGTTAAAAAAATCCTAGCCCTAGGCTGAGCCCTAACCCTAACCCTAGGCAGATATATCAGCCTAGGTATAGGGATGGTGCCAAGGAAAAAGCTGTGAAAGCTGCCATGTTGTTGCACTTTTGTACTCCCCTTGGGATGCCTTTCACAGCTGCCGTGTGCCTGGAGCTCAGGGCTTCCTGGTTTAAAAAACCATGTCCCTAGCTGAGACTGGAGGCAGGTGATTCAGCCTAGGCTTAGCAATGGTGCCAATGAAAACGTGTGGAGGCAGCCATTTTCTGGCACTTTTGTGCTCCCCTTGGGATGCCTTTCGCAGCTGCCGTGTGCCTGGAGCTCAGAGCTTGCTGGTTTAAAAAGCTCTACACCTAGGCGTAACCCTAACCCTAACCGTAACACTGGTCATTTAAATCAGCCTGTGTTTAGGAATTATCCTAAGGGAAAAGCTGTGGAGACAGCCATGTTGTGGCACTTTTGCGCTCCCCTTGGGATGCCTTTCACAGCTGCAGTGTGCTTGGAGCACAGGGCTTCCTGGTGTAAAAAACCACAACTTTAGCCCAAACTGGAGGCTTCTAAATCAGCCTTCGTTTCGGGACGTCCCCAAGGAAAAAGCTGTGGAGGCAGGCATGTTGAGGCACTTCTGCGCTCTTCTTGGGTAGTCCTTCGCAGCTGCTGTGTTCTTGGAACTCAGGGCTTTCTGGTTAAAAGAACACTAACCCTAGGCCTAACTCAAACCTTAAGCCTAGGAAGGAAAATCAGCCTATGATTCGGGATGGTCTCATGGAAATAGCAGTGGAGGCAGCCAAGTTGTGTCACTTTTGCGCTCCCCTTGGGATGCCTTTAACAGCTGCAGTGTGTCTGGAGCACAGGGCTTCCTGGTTTTAAAAGTCCTAGGCCTAAGCCTAACAGTAACCCTAGGAAGGTAAATCAGCCGGGTATTAGGGTTCTTCCTAAGGAAAAAGCTGTGAAAGCAGCCATGTTGTGGCACTTCTGCGCTCCCTTTGGGATGCCTTTGGCAGATGCAGTAAGCCTGGAACTCAGGGCTTCCTGGTTAAAAAATCCTAGCCCTAGGCTGAGCCCTAACCCTAACCCTAGGCAGATAAATCAGCCTAGGTATAGGGATGGTGCCAAGGAAAAAGCTGTGAAAGCTGCCATGTTGTTGCACTTTTGTACTCCCCTTGGGATGCCTTTCACAGCTGCCGTGTGCCTGGAGCTCAGGGCTTCCTGGTTTAAAAAACAATGTCCCTAGCTGAGACTGGAGGCAGGTGATTCAGCCTAGGCTTAGCAATGGTGCCAATGAAAACGTGTGGAGGCAGCCATTTTCTGGCACTTTTGTGCTCCCCTTGGGATGCCTTTCGCAGCTGCCGTGTGCCTGGAGCTCAGAGCTTGCTGGTTTAAAAAGCTCTACACCTAGGCGTAACCCTAACCCTAACCGTAACACTGGTCATTTAAATCAGCCTGTGTTTAGGAATTATCCTAAGGGAAAAGCTGTGGAGACAGCCATGTTGTGGCACTTTTGCGCTCCCCTTGGGATGCCTTTCACAGCTGCAGTGAGCTTGGAGCACAGGGCTTCCTGGTGTAAAAAACCACAACTTTAGCCCAAACTGGAGGCTTCTAAATCAGCCTTCGTTTCGGGACGTCCCCAAGGAAAAAGCTGTGGAGGCAGGCATGTTGAGGCACTTCTGCGCTCTTCTTGGGTAGTCCTTCGCAGCTGCTGTGTTCTTGGAACTCAGGGCTTTCTGGTTAAAAGAACACTAACCCTAGGCCTAACTCAAACCTTAAGCCTAGGAAGGAAAATCAGCCTATGATTCGGGATGGTCTCATGGAAATAGCAGTGGAGGCAGCCAAGTTGTGTCACTTTTGCGCTCCCCTTGGGATGCCTTTAACAGCTGCAGTGTGCCTGGAGCACAGGGCTTCCTGGTTTTAAAAGTCCTAGGCCTAAGCCTAACAGTAACCCTAGGAAGGTAAATCAGCCGGGTATTAGGGTTCTTCCTAAGGAAAAAGCTGTGAAAGCAGCCATGTTGAGGCACTTCTGCGCTCCCTTTGGGATGCCTTTGGCAGATGCAGTAAGCCTGGAACTCAGGGCTTCCTGCTTAAAAAAATCCTAGCCCTAGGCTGAGCCCTAACCCTAACCCTAGGCAGATAAATCAGCCTAGGTATAGGGATGGTGCCAAGGAAAAAGCTGTGAAAGCTGCCATGTTGTTGCACTTTTGTACTCCCCTTGGGATGCCTTTCACAGCTGCCGTGTGCCTGGAGCTCAGGGCTTCCTGGTTTAAAAAACCATGTCCCTAGCTGAGACTGGAGGCAGGTGATTCAGCCTAGGCTTAGCAATGGTGCCAATGAAAACGTGTGGAGGCAGCCATTTTCTGGCACTTTTGTGCTCCCCTTGGGATGCCTTTCGCAGCTGCCGTGTGCCTGGAGCTCAGAGCTTGCTGGTTTAAAAAGCTCTACACCTAGGCGTAACCCTAACCCTAACCGTAACACTGGTCATTTAAAGCAGCCTGGGTTTAGGAATTATCCTAAGGGAAAAGCTGTGGAGACAGCCATGTTGTGGCACTTTTGCGCTCCCCTTGGGATGCCTTTCACAGCTGCAGTGTGCTTGGAGCACAGGGCTTCCTGGTGTAAAAAACCACAACTTTAGCCCAAACTGGAGGCTTCTAAATCAGCCTTCGTTTCGGGACGTCCCCAAGGAAAAAGCTGTGGAGGCAGGCATGTTGAGGCACTTCTGCGCTCTTCTTGGGTAGTCCTTCGCAGCTGCTGTGTTCTTGGAACTCAGGGCTTTCTGGTTAAAAGAACACTAACCCTAGGCCTAACTCAAACCTTAAGCCTAGGAAGGAAAATCAGCCTATGATTCGGGATGGTCTCATGGAAATAGCAGTGGAGGCAGCCAAGTTGTGTCACTTTTGCGCTCCCCTTGGGATGCCTTTCACAGCTGCAGTGTGCCTGGAGCACAGGGCTTCCTGGTTTTAAAAGTCCTAGGCCTAAGCCTAACAGTAACCCTAGGAAGGTAAATCAGCCGGGTATTAGGGTTCTTCCTAAGGAAAAAGCTGTGAAAGCAGCCATGTTGTGGCACTTCTGCGCTCCCTTTGGGATGCCTTTGGCAGATGCAGTAAGCCTGGAACTCAGGGCTTCCTGGTTAAAAAATCCTAGCCCTAGGCTGAGCCCTAACCCTAACCCTAGGCAGATAAATCAGCCTAGGTATAGGGATTGTGCCAAGGAAAAAGCTGTGAAAGCTGCCATGTTGTTGCACTTTTGTACTCCCCTTGGGATGCCTTTCACAGGTGCCGTGTGCCTGGAGCTCAGGGCTTCCTGGTTTAAAAAACAATGTCCCTAGCTGAGACTGGAGGCAGGTGATTCAGCCTAGGCTTAGCAATGGTGCCAATGAAAACGTGTGGAGGCAGCCATTTTCTGGCACTTTTGTGCTCCCCTTGGGATGCCTTTCGCAGCTGCCGTGTGCCTGGAGCTCAGAGCTTGCTGGTTTAAAAAGCTCTACACCTAGGCGTAACCCTAACCCTAACCGTAACACTGGTCATTTAAATCAGCCTGGGTTTAGGAATTATCCCAAGGGAAAAGCTGTGGAGACAGCCATGTTGTGGCACTTTTGCGCTCCCCTTGGGATGCCTTTCACAGCTGCAGTGAGCTTGGAGCACAGGGCTTCCTGGTGTAAAAAACCACAACTTTAGCCCAAACTGGAGGCTTCTAAATCAGCCTTCGTTTCGGGACGTCCCCAAGGAAAAAGCTGTGGAGGCAGGCATGTTGAGGCACTTCTGCGCTCTTCTTGGGTAGTCCTTCGCAGCTGCTGTCTTCTTGGAACTCAGGGCTTTCTGGTTAAAAGAACACTAACCCTAGGCCTAACTCAAACCTTAAGCCTAGGAAGGAAAATCAGCCTATGATTCGGGATGGTCTCATGGAAATAGCAGTGGAGGCAGCCAAGTTGTGTCACTTTTGCGCTCCCCTTGGGATGCCTTTAACAGCTGCAGTGTGCCTGGAGCACAGGGCTTCCTGGTTTTAAAAGTCCTAGGCCTAAGCCTAACAGTAACCCTAGGAAGGTAAATCAGCCGGGTATTAGGGTTCTTCCTAAGGAAAAAGCTGTAAAAGCAGCCATGTTGTGGACCTTCTGCGCTCCCTTTGGGATGCCTTTGGCAGATGCAGTAAGCCTGGAACTCAGGGCTTCCTGGTTAAAAAAATCCTTGCCCTTGGCTGAGCCCTAACCCTAACCCTAGGCAGATAAATCAGCCTAGGTACAGGGATGGTGCCAAGGAAAAAGCTGTGAAAGCTGCCATGTTGTTGCACTTTTGTACTCCCCTTGGGATGCCTTTCACAGCTGCCGTGTGCCTGGAGCTCAGGGCTTCCTGGTTTAAAAAACCATGTCCCTAGCTGAGACTGGAGGCAGGTGATTCAGCCTAGGCTTAGCAATGGTGCCAATGAAAACGTGTGGAGGCAGCCATTTTCTGGCACTTTTGTGCTCCCCTTGGGATGCCTTTCGCAGCTGCCGTGTGCCTGGAGCTCAGAGCTTGCTGGTTTAAAAAGCTCTACACCTAGGCGTAACCCTAACCCTAACCGTAACACTGGTCATTTAAAGCAGCCTGGGTTTAGGAATTATCCTAAGGGAAAAGCTGTGGAGACAGCCATGTTGTGGCACTTTTGCGCTCCCCTTGGGATGCCTTTCACAGCTGCAGTGTGCTTGGAGCACAGGGCTTCCTGGTGTAAAAAACCACAACTTTAGCCCAAACTGGAGGCTTCTAAATCAGCCTTCGTTTCGGGACGTCCCCAAGGAAAAAGCTGTGGAGGCAGGCATGTTGAGGCACTTCTGCGCTCTTCTTGGGTAGTCCTTCGCAGCTGCTGTGTTCTTGGAACTCAGGGCTTTCTGGTTAAAAGAACACTAACCCTAGGCCTAACTCAAACCTTAAGCCTAGGAAGGAAAATCAGCCTATGATTCGGGATGGTCTCATGGAAATAGCAGTGGAGGCAGCCAAGTTGTGTCACTTTTGCGCTCCCCTTGGGATGCCTTTAACAGCTGTAGTGTGCCTGGAGCACAGGGCTTCCTGGTTTTAAAAGTCCTAGGCCTAAGCCTAACAGTAACCCTAGGAAGGTAAATCAGCCGGGTATTAGGGTTCTTCCTAAGGAAAAAGCTGTGAAAGCAGCCATGTTGTGGCACTTCTGCGCTCCCTTTGGGATGCCTTTGGCAGATGCAGTAAGCCTGGAACTCAGGGCTTCCTGGTTAAAAAAATCCTTGCCCTTGGCTGAGCCCTAACCCTAACCCTAGGCAGATAAATCAGCCTAGGTATAGGGATGGTGCCAAGGAAAAAGCTGTGAAAGCTGCCATGTTGTTGCACTTTTGTACTCCCCTTGGGATGCCTTTCACAGCTGCCGTGTGCCTGGAGCTCAGGGCTTCCTGGTTTAAAAAACAATGTCCCTAGCTGAGACTGGAGGCAGGTGATTCAGCCTAGGCTTAGCAATGGTGCCAATGAAAACGTGTGGAGGCAGCCATTTTCTGGCACTTTTGTGCTCCCCTTGGGATGCCTTTCGCAGCTGCCGTGTGCCTGGAGCTCAGAGCTTGCTGGTTTAAAAAGCTCTACACCTAGGCGTAACCCTAACCCTAACCGTAACACTGGTCATTTAAATCAGCCTGGGTTTAGGAATTATCCCAAGGGAAAAGCTGTGGAGACAGCCATGTTGTGGCACTTTTGCGCTCCCCTTGGGATGCCTTTCACAGCTGCAGTGAGCTTGGAGCACAGGGCTTCCTGGTGTAAAATACCACAACTTTAGCCCAAACTGGAGGCTTCTAAATCAGCCTTCGTTTCGGGACGTCCCCAAGGAAAAAGCTGTGGAGGCAGGCATGTTGAGGCACTTCTGCGCTCTTCTTGGGTAGTCCTTCGCAGCTGCTGTGTTCTTGGAACTCAGGGCTTTCTGGTTAAAAGAACACTAACCCTAGGCCTAACTCAAACCTTAAGCCTAGGAAGGAAAATCAGCCTATGATACGGGATGGTCTCATGGAAATAGCAGTGGAGGCAGCCAAGTTGTGTCACTTTTGCGCTCCCCTTGGGATGCCTTTCACAGCTGCAGTGTGCCTGGAGCACAGGGCTTCCTGGTTTTAAAAGTCCTAGGCCTAAGCCTAACAGTAACCCTAGGAAGGTAAATCAGCCGGGTATTAGGGTTCTTCCTAAGGAAAAAGCTGTGAAAGCAGCCATGTTGTGGCACTTCTGCGCTCCCTTTGGGATGCCTTTGGCAGATGCAGTAAGCCTGGAACTCAGGGCTTCCTGTTTAAAAAAATCCTTGCCCTTGGCTGAGCCCTAATCCTAACCCTAGGCAGATAAATCAGCCTAGGTATAGGGATGGTGCCAAGGAAAAAGCTGTGAAAGCTGCCATGTTGTTGCACTTTTGTACTCCCCTTGGGATGCCTTTCACAGCTGCCGTGTGCCTGGAGCTCAGGGCTTCCTGGTTTAAAAAACAATGTCCCTAGCTGAGACTGGAGGCAGGTGATTCAGCCTAGGCTTAGCAATGGTGCCAATGAAAACGTGTGGAGGCAGCCATTTTCTGGCACTTTTGTGCTCCCCTTGGGATGCATTTCGCAGCTGCCGTGTGCCTGGAGCTCAGAGCTTGCTGGTTTAAAAAGCTCTACACCTAGGCGTAACCCTAACCCTAACCGTAACACTGGTCATTTAAATCAGCCTGGGTTTAGGAATTATCCCAAGGGAAAAGCTGTGGAGACAGCCATGTTGTGGCACTTTTGCGCTCCCCTTGGGATGCCTTTCACAGCTGCAGTGTGCTTGGAGCACAGGGCTTCCTGGTGTAAAAAACCACAACTTTAGCCCAAACTGGAGGCTTCTAAATCAGCCTTCGTTTCGGGACGTCCCCAAGGAAAAAGCTGTGGAGGCAGGCATGTTGAGGCACTTCTGCGCTCTTCTTGGGTAGTCCTTCGCAGCTGCTGTGTTCTTGGAACTCAGGGCTTTCTGGTTAAAAGAACACTAACCCTAGGCCTAACTCAAACCTTAAGCCTAGGAAGGAAAATCAGCCTATGATACGGGATGGTCTCATGGAAATAGCAGTGGAGGCAGCCAAGTTGTGTCACTTTTGCGCTCCCCTTGGGATGCCTTTCACAGCTGCAGTGTGCCTGGAGCACAGGGCTTCCTGGTTTTAAAAGTCCTAGGCCTAAGCCTAACAGTAACCCTAGGAAGGTAAATCAGCCGGGTATTAGGGTTCTTCCTAAGGAAAAAGCTGTGAAAGCAGCCATGTTGTGGCACTTCTGCGCTCCCTTTGGGATGCCTTTGGCAGATGCAGTAAGCCTGGAACTCAGGGCTTCCTGTTTAAAAAAATCCTTGCCCTTGGCTGAGCCCTAATCCTAACCCTAGGCAGATAAATCAGCCTAGGTATAGGGATGGTGCCAAGGAAAAAGCTGTGAAAGCTGCCATGTTGTTGCACTTTTGTACTCCCCTTGGGATGCCTTTCACAGCTGCCGTGTGCCTGGAGCTCAGGGCTTCCTGGTTTAAAAAACAATGTCCCTAGCTGAGACTGGAGGCAGGTGATTCAGCCTAGGCTTAGCAATGGTGCCAATGAAAACGTGTGGAGGCAGCCATTTTCTGGCACTTTTGTGCTCCCCTTGGGATGCATTTCGCAGCTGCCGTGTGCCTGGAGCTCAGAGCTTGCTGGTTTAAAAAGCTCTACACCTAGGCGTAACCCTAACCCTAACCGTAACACTGGTCATTTAAATCAGCCTGGGTTTAGGAATTATCCCAAGGGAAAAGCTGTGGAGACAGCCATGTTGTGGCACTTTTGCGCTCCCCTTGGGATGCCTTTCACAGCTGCAGTGTGCTTGGAGCACAGGGCTTCCTGGTGTAAAAAACCACAACTTTAGCCCAAACTGGAGGCTTCTAAATCAGCCTTCGTTTCGGGACGTCCCCAAGGAAAAAGCTGTGGAGGCAGGCATGTTGAGGCACTTCTGCGCTCTTCTTGGGTAGTCCTTCGCAGCTGCTGTGTTCTTGGAACTCAGGGCTTTCTGGTTAAAAGAACACTAACCCTAGGCCTAACTCAAACCTTAAGCCTAGGAAGGAAAATCAGCCTATGATTCGGGATGGTCTCATGGAAATAGCAGTGGAGGCAGCCAAGTTGTGTCACTTTTGCGCTCCCCTTGGGATGCCTTTAACAGCTGCAGTGTGCCTGGAGCACAGGGCTTCCTGGTTTTAAAAGTCCTAGGCCTAAGCCTAACAGTAACCCTAGGAAGGTAAATCAGCCGGGTATTAGGGTTCTTCCTAAGGAAAAAGCTGTGAAAGCAGCCATGTTGTGGCACTTCTGCGCTCCCTTTGGGATGCCTTTGGCACATGCAGTAAGCCTGGAACTCAGGGCTTCCTGCTTAAAAAAATCCTTGCCCTTGGCTGAGCCCTAACCCTAACCCTAGGCAGATAAATCAGCCTAGGTATAGGGATGGTGCCAAGGAAAAAGCTGTGAAAGCTGCCATGTTGTTGCACTTTTGTACTCCCCTTGGGATGCCTTTCACAGCTGCCGTGTGCCTGGAGCTCAGGGCTTCCTGGTTTAAAAAACAATGTCCCTAGCTGAGACTGGAGGCAGGTGATTCAGCCTAGGCTTAGCAATGGTGCCAATGAAAACGTGTGGAGGCAGCCATTTTCTGGCACTTTTGTGCTCCCCTTGGGATGCCTTTCGCAGCTGCCGTGTGCCTGGAGCTCAGAGCTTGCTGGTTTAAAAAGCTCTACACCTAGGTGTAACCCTAACCCTAACCGTAACACTGGTCATTTAAATCAGCCTGGGTTTAGGAATTATCCCAAGGGAAAAGCTGTGGAGACAGCCATGTTGTGGCACTTTTGCGCTCCCCTTGGGATGCCTTTCACAGCTGCAGTGTGCTTGGAGCACAGGGCTTCCTGGTGTAAAATACCACAACTTTAGCCCAAACTGGAGGCTTCTAAATCAGCCTTCGTTTCGGGACGTCCCCAAGGAAAAAGCTGTGGAGGCAGGCATGTTGAGGCACTTCTGCGCTCTTCTTGGGTAGTCCTTCGCAGCTGCTGTGTTCTTGGAACTCAGGGCTTTCTGGTTAAAAGAACACTAACCCTAGGCCTAACTCAAACCTTAAGCCTAGGAAGGAAAATCAGCCTATGATTCGGGATGGTCTCATGGAAATAGCAGTGGAGGCAGCCAAGTTGTGTCACTTTTGCGCTCCCCTTGGGATGCCTTTCACAGCTGCAGTGTGCCTGGAGCACAGGGCTTCCTGGTTTTAAAAGTCCTAGGCCTAAGCCTAACAGTAACCCTAGGAAGGTAAATCAGCCGGGTATTAGGGTTCTTCCTAAGGAAAAAGCTGTGAAAGCAGCCATGTTGTGGCACTTCTGCGCTCCCTTTGGGATGCCTTTGGCAGATGCAGTAAGCCTGGAACTCAGGGCTTCCTGTTTAAAAAAATCCTTGCTCTTGGCTGAGCCCTAACCCTAACCCTAGGCAGATAAATCAGCCTAGGTATAGGGATGGTGCCAAGGAAAAAGCTGTGAAAGCTGCCATGTTGTTGCACTTTTGTACTCCCCTTGGGATGCCTTTCACAGCTGCCGTGTGCCTGGAGCTCAGGGCTTCCTGGTTTAAAAAACCATGTCCCTAGCTGAGACTGGAGGCAGGTGATTCAGCCTAGGCTTAGCAATGGTGCCAATGAAAACGTGTGGAGGCAGCCATTTTCTGGCACTTTTGTGCTCCCCTTGGGATGCATTTCGCAGCTGCCGTGTGCCTGGAGCTCAGAGCTTGCTGGTTTAAAAAGCTCTACACCTAGGCGTAACCCTAACCCTAACCGTAACACTGGTCATTTAAATCAGCCTGGGTTTAGGAATTATCCCAAGGGAAAAGCTGTGGAGACAGCCATGTTGTGGCACTTTTGCGCTCCCCTTGGGATGCCTTTCACAGCTGCAGTGTGCTTGGAGCACAGGGCTTCCTGGTGTAAAAAACCACAACTTTAGCCCAAACTGGAGGCTTCTAAATCAGCCTTCGTTTCGGGACGTCCCCAAGGAAAAAGCTGTGGAGGCAGGCATGTTGAGGCACTTCTGCGCTCTTCTTGGGTAGTCCTTCGCAGCTGCTGTGTTCTTGGAACTCAGGGCTTTCTGGTTAAAAGAACACTAACCCTAGGCCTAACTCAAACCTTAAGCCTAGGAAGGAAAATCAGCCTATGATTCGGGATGGTCTCATGGAAATAGCAGTGGAGGCAGCCAAGTTGTGTCACTTTTGCGCTCCCCTTGGGATGCCTTTAACAGCTGCAGTGTGCCTGGAGCACAGGGCTTCCTGGTTTTAAAAGTCCTAGGCCTAAGCCTAACAGTAACCCTAGGAAGGTAAATCAGCCGGGTATTAGGGTTCTTCCTAAGGAAAAAGCTGTGAAAGCAGCCATGTTGTGGCAC
This sequence comes from Ammospiza caudacuta, assembly GCF_027887145.1. NCBI lineage: Eukaryota > Metazoa > Chordata > Aves > Passeriformes > Passerellidae > Ammospiza > Ammospiza caudacuta. The sequence goes on from NW_026682982.1 coordinate 83,946, forward strand.
TTCTGCGCTCCCTTTGGGATGCCTTTGGCACATGCAGTAAGCCTGGAACTCAGGGCTTCCTGCTTAAAAAAATCCTTGCCCTTGGCTGAGCCCTAACCCTAACCCTAGGCAGATAAATCAGCCTAGGTATAGGGATGGTGCCAAGGAAAAAGCTGTGAAAGCTGCCATGTTGTTGCACTTTTGTACTCCCCTTGGGATGCCTTTCACAGCTGCCGTGTGCCTGGAGCTCAGGGCTTCCTGGTTTAAAAAACAATGTCCCTAGCTGAGACTGGAGGCAGGTGATTCAGCCTAGGCTTAGCAATGGTGCCAATGAAAACGTGTGGAGGCAGCCATTTTCTGGCACTTTTGTGCTCCCCTTGGGATGCCTTTCGCAGCTGCCGTGTGCCTGGAGCTCAGAGCTTGCTGGTTTAAAAAGCTCTACACCTAGGTGTAACCCTAACCCTAACCGTAACACTGGTCATTTAAATCAGCCTGGGTTTAGGAATTATCCCAAGGGAAAAGCTGTGGAGACAGCCATGTTGTGGCACTTTTGCGCTCCCCTTGGGATGCCTTTCACAGCTGCAGTGTGCTTGGAGCACAGGGCTTCCTGGTGTAAAATACCACAACTTTAGCCCAAACTGGAGGCTTCTAAATCAGCCTTCGTTTCGGGACGTCCCCAAGGAAAAAGCTGTGGAGGCAGGCATGTTGAGGCACTTCTGCGCTCTTCTTGGGTAGTCCTTCGCAGCTGCTGTGTTCTTGGAACTCAGGGCTTTCTGGTTAAAAGAACACTAACCCTAGGCCTAACTCAAACCTTAAGCCTAGGAAGGAAAATCAGCCTATGATTCGGGATGGTCTCATGGAAATAGCAGTGGAGGCAGCCAAGTTGTGTCACTTTTGCGCTCCCCTTGGGATGCCTTTCACAGCTGCAGTGTGCCTGGAGCACAGGGCTTCCTGGTTTTAAAAGTCCTAGGCCTAAGCCTAACAGTAACCCTAGGAAGGTAAATCAGCCGGGTATTAGGGTTCTTCCTAAGGAAAAAGCTGTGAAAGCAGCCATGTTGTGGCACTTCTGCGCTCCCTTTGGGATGCCTTTGGCAGATGCAGTAAGCCTGGAACTCAGGGCTTCCTGTTTAAAAAAATCCTTGCTCTTGGCTGAGCCCTAACCCTAACCCTAGGCAGATAAATCAGCCTAGGTATAGGGATGGTGCCAAGGAAAAAGCTGTGAAAGCTGCCATGTTGTTGCACTTTTGTACTCCCCTTGGGATGCCTTTCACAGCTGCAGTGTGCTTGGAGCACAGGGCTTCCTGGTTTAAAAAACCATGTCCCTAGGTGAGACTGGAGGCAGGTGATTCAGCCTAGGCTTAGCAATGGTGCCAATGAAAACGTGTGGAGGCAGCCATTTTCTGGCACTTTTGTGCTCCCCTTGGGATGCCTTTCGCAGCTGCCGTGTGCCTGGAGCTCAGAGCTTGCTGGTTTAAAAAGCTCTACACCTAGGCGTAACCCTAACCCTAACCGTAACACTGGTCATTTAAATCAGCCTGGGTTTAGGAATTATCCCAAGGGAAAAGCTGTGGAGACAGCCATGTTGTGGCACTTTTGCGCTCCCCTTGGGATGCCTTTCACAGCTGCAGTGTGCTTGGAGCACAGGGCTTCCTGGTGTAAAAAACCACAACTTTAGCCCAAACTGGAGGCTTCTAAATCAGCCTTCGTTTCGGGACGTCCCCAAGGAAAAAGCTGTGGAGGCAGGCATGTTGAGGCACTTCTGCGCTCTTCTTGGGTAGTCCTTCGCAGCTGCTGTGTTCTTGGAACTCAGGGCTTTCTGGTTAAAAGAACACTAACCCTAGGCCTAACTCAAACCTTAAGCCTAGGAAGGAAAATCAGCCTATGATTCGGGATGGTCTCATGGAAATAGCAGTGGAGGCAGCCAAGTTGTGTCACTTTTGCGCTCCCCTTGGGATGCCTTTCACAGCTGCAGTGTGCCTGGAGCACAGGGCTTCCTGGTTTTAAAAGTCCTACGCCTAAGCCTAACAGTAACCCTAGGAAGGTAAATCAGCCGGGTATTAGGGTTCTTCCTAAGGAAAAAGCTGTGAAAGCAGCCATGTTGTGGCACTTCTGCGCTCCCTTTGGGATGCCTTTGGCAGATGCAGTAAGCCTGGAACTCAGGGCTTCCTGCTTAAAAAAATCCTAGCCCTAGGCTGAGCCCTAACCCTAACCCTAGGCAGATAAATCAGCCTAGGTATAGGGATGGTGCGAAGGAAAAAGCTGTGAAAGCTGCCATGTTGTTGTACTTTTGTACTCCCCTTGGGATGCCTTTCACAGCTGCTGTGTGCCTGGAGCTCAGGGCTTCCTGGTTTAAAAAACCATGTCCCTAGCTGAGACTGGAGGCAGGTGATTCAGCCTAGGCTTAGCAATGGTGCCAATGAAAACGTGTGGAGGCAGCCATTTTCTGGCACTTTTGTGCTCCCCTTGGGATGCCTTTCGCAGCTGCCGTGTGCCTGGAGCTCAGAGCTTGCTGGTTTAAAAAGCTCTACACCTAGGCGTAACCCTAACCCTAACCGTAACACTGGTCATTTAAATCAGCCTGGGTTTTGGAATTATCCCAAGGGAAAAGCTGTGGAGACAGCCATGTTGTGGCACTTTTGCGCTCCCCTTGGGATGCCTTTCACAACTGCAGTGTGCTTGGAGCACAGGGCTTCCTGGTTTAAAAAACCACAACTTTAGCCCACACTGGAGGCTTCTAAATCAGCCTTCGTTTCGGGACATCCCCAAGGAAAAAGCTGTGGAGGCAGGCATGTTGAGGCACTTCTGCGCTCTTCTTGGGTAGTCCTTCGCAGCTGCTGTGTTCTTGGAACTCAGGGCTTTCTGGTTAAAAGAACACTAACCCTAGGCCTAACTCAAACCTTAAGCCTAGGAAGGAAAATCAGCCTATGATTCGGGATGGTCTCATGGAAATAGCAGTGGAGGCAGCCAAGTTGTGTCACTTTTGCGCTCCCCTTGGGATGCCTTTCACAGCTGCAGTGTGCCTGGAGCCCAGGGCTTCCTGGTTTTAAAAGTCCTAGGCCTAAGCCTAACAGTAACCCTAGGAAGGTAAATCAGCCGGGTATTAGGGTTCTTCCTAAGGAAAAAGCTGTGAAAGCAGCCATGTTATGGACCTTCTGCGCTCCGTTTGGGATGCCTTTGGCAGATGCAGTAAGCCTGGAACTCAGGGCTTCCTGGTTAAAAAAATCCTAGCCCTAGGCTGAGCCCTAACCCTAACCCTAGGCAGATAAATCAGCCTGGGTATAGGGATGGTGCCAAGGAAAAAGCTGTGAAAGCTGCCATGTTGTTGCACTTTTGTACTCCCCTTGGGATGCCTTTCACAGCTGCCGTGTGCCTGGAGCTCAGGGCTTCCTGTTTTAAAAAACAATGTCCCTAGCTGAGACTGGAGGCAGGTGATTCAGCCTAGGCTTAGCAATGGTGCCAATGAAAACGTGTGGAGGCAGCCATTTTCTGGCACTTTTGTGCTCCCCTTGGGATGCCTTTCGCAGCTGCCATGTGCCTGGAGCTCAGAGCTTGCTGGTTTAAAAAGCTCTACACCTAGGCGTAACCCTAACCCTAACCGTAACACTGGTCATTTAAATCAGCCTGGGTTTAGGAATTATCCCAAGGGAAAAGCTGTGGAGACAGCCATGTTGTGGCACTTTTGCGCTCCCCTTGGGATGCCTTTCACAGCTGCAGTGTGCTTGGAGCACAGGGCTTCCTGGTTTAAAAAACCACAACTTTAGCCCAAACTGGAGGCTTCTAAATCAGCCTTCGTTTCGGGACATCCCCAAGGAAAAACCTGTGGATGCAGGCATGTTGAGGCACTTCTGCGCTCTTCTTGGGTAGTCCTTCGCAGCTGCTGTGTTCTTGGAACTCAGGGCTTTCTGGTTAAAAGAACACTAACCCTAGGCCTAACTCAAACCTTAAGCCTAGGAAGGAAAATCAGCCTATGATTCGGGATGGTCTCATGGAAATAGCAGTGGAGGCAGCCAAGTTGTGTCACTTTTGCGCTCCCCTTGGGATGCCTTTCACAGCTGCAGTGTGCCTGGAGCACAGGGCTTCCTGGTTTTAAAAGTCCTAGGCCTAAGCCTAACAGTAACCCTAGGATGGTAAATCAGCCGGGTATTAGGGTTCTTCCTAAGGAAAAAGCTGTGAAAGCAGCCATGTTGTGGCACTTCTGCGCTCCCTTTGGGATGCCTTTGGCAGATGCAGTAAGCCTGGAACTCAGGGCTTCCTGCTTAAAAAAATCCTAGCCCTAGGCTGAGCCCTAACCCTAACCCTAGGCAGATAAATCAGCCTAGGTATAGGGATGGTGCCAAGGAAAAAGCTGTGAAAGCTGCCATGTTGTTGCACTTTTGTACTCCCCTTGGGATGCCTTTCACAGCTGCCGTGTGCCTGGAGCTCAGGGCTTCCTGGTTTAAAAAACCATGTCCCTAGCTGAGACTGGAGGCAGGTGATTCAGCCTAGGCTTAGCAATGGCGCCAATGAAAACGTGTGGAGGCAGCCATTTTCTGGCACTTTTGTGCTCCCCTTGGGATGCCTTTCGCAGCTGCCGTGTGCCTGGAGCTCAGAGCTTGCTGGTTTAAAAAGCTCTACACCTAGGCGTAACCCTAACCCTAACCGTAACACTGGTCATTTAAATCAGCCTGGGTTTAGGAATTATCCCAAGGGAAAAGCTGTGGAGACAGCCATGTTGTGGCACTTTTGCGCTCCCCTTGGGATGCCTTTCACAGCTGCAGTGTGCTTGGAGCACAGGGCTTCCTGGTGTAAAATACCACAACTTTAGCCCAAACTGGAGGCTTCTAAATCAGCCTTCGTTTCGGGACGTCCCCAAGGAAAAAGCTGTGGAGGCAGGCATGTTGAGGCACTTCTGCGCTCTTCTTGGGTAGTCCTTCGCAGCTGCTGTGTTCTTGGAACTCAGGGCTTTCTGGTTAAAAGAACACTAACCCTAGGCCTAACTCAAACCTTAAGCCTAGGAAGGAAAATCAGCCTATGATTCGGGATGGTCTCATGGAAATAGCAGTGGAGGCAGCCAAGTTGTGTCACTTTTGCGCTCCCCTTGGGATGCCTTTAACAGCTGCAGTGTGCCTGGAGCACAGGGCTTCCTGGTTTTAAAAGTCCTACGCCTAAGCCTAACAGTAACCCTAGGAAGGTAAATCAGCCGGGTATTAGGGTTCTTCCTAAGGAAAAAGCTGTGAAAGCAGCCATGTTGTGGCACTTCTGCGCTCCCTTTGGGATGCCTTTGGCAGATGCAGTAAGCCTGGAACTCAGGGCTTCCTGCTTAAAAAAATCCTAGCCCTAGGCTGAGCCCTAACCCTAACCCTAGGCAGATAAATCAGCCTAGGTATAGGGATGGTGCCAAGGAAAAAGCTGTGAAAGCTGCCATGTTGTTGCACTTTTGTACTCCCCTTGGGATGCCTTTCACAGGTGCCGTGTGCCTGGAGCTCAGGGCTTCCTGGTTTAAAAAACCATGTCCCTAGCTGAGACTGGAGGCAGGTGATTCAGCCTAGGCTTAGCAATGGTGCCAATGAAAACGTGTGGAGGCAGCCATTTTCTGGCACTTTTGTGCTCCCCTTGGGATGCCTTTCGCAGCTGCCGTGTGCCTGGAGCTCAGAGCTTGCTGGTTTAAAAAGCTCTACACCTAGGCGTAACCCTAACCCTAACCGTAACACTGGTCATTTAAATCAGCCTGGGTTTTGGAATTATCCCAAGGGAAAAGCTGTGGAGACAGCCATGTTGTGGCACTTTTGCGCTCCCCTTGGGATGCCTTTCACAACTGCAGTGTGCTTGGAGCACAGGGCTTCCTGGTTTAAAAAACCACAACTTTAGCCCACACTGGAGGCTTCTAAATCAGCCTTCGTTTCGGGACATCCCCAAGGAAAAAGCTGTGGAGGCAGGCATGTTGAGGCACTTCTGCGCTCTTCTTGGGTAGTCCTTCGCAGCTGCTGTGTTCTTGGAACTCAGGGCTTTCTGGTTAAAAGAACACTAACCCTAGGCCTAACTCAAACCTTAAGCCTAGGAAGGAAAATCAGCCTATGATTCGGGATGGTCTCATGGAAATAGCAGTGGAGGCAGCCAAGTTGTGTCACTTTTGCGCTCCCCTTGGGATGCCTTTAACAGCTGCAGTGTGCCTGGAGCACAGGGCTTCCTGGTTTTAAAAGTCCTAGGCCTAAGCCTAACAGTAACCCTAGGAAGGTAAATCAGCCGGGTATTAGGGTTCTTCCTAAGGAAAAAGCTGTGAAAGCAGCCATGTTATGGACCTTCTGCGCTCCGTTTGGGATGCCTTTGGCAGATGCAGTAAGCCTGGAACTCAGGGCTTCCTGGTTAAAAAAATCCTAGCCCTAGGCTGAGCCCTAACCCTAACCCTAGGCAGATAAATCAGCCTAGGTATAGGGATGGTGCCAAGGAAAAAGCTGTGAAAGCTGCCATGTTGTTGCACTTTTGTACTCCCCTTGGGATGCCTTTCACAGCTGCCGTGTGCCTGGAGCTCAGGGCTTCCTGTTTTAAAAAACAATGTCCCTAGCTGAGACTGGAGGCAGGTGATTCAGCCTAGGCTTAGCAATGGTGCCAATGAAAACGTGTGGAGGCAGCCATTTTCTGGCACTTTTGTGCTCCCCTTGGGATGCCTTTCGCAGCTGCCATGTGCCTGGAGCTCAGAGCTTGCTGGTTTAAAAAGCTCTACACCTAGGCGTAACCCTAACCCTAACCGTAACACTGGTCATTTAAATCAGCCTGGGTTTAGGAATTATCCCAAGGGAAAAGCTGTGGAGACAGCCATGTTGTGGCACTTTTGCGCTCCCCTTGGGATGCCTTTCACAGCTGCAGTGTGCTTGGAGCACAGGGCTTCCTGGTTTAAAAAACCACAACTTTAGCCCAAACTGGAGGCTTCTAAATCAGCCTTCGTTTCGGGACATCCCCAAGGAAAAAGCTGTGGATGCAGGCATGTTGAGGCACTTCTGCGCTCTTCTTGGGTAGTCCTTCGCAGCTGCTGTGTTCTTGGAACTCAGGGCTTTCTGGTTAAAAGAACACTAACCCTAGGCCTAACTCAAACCTTAAGCCTAGGAAGGAAAATCAGCCTATGATTCGGGATGGTCTCATGGAAATAGCAGTGGAGGCAGCCAAGTTGTGTCACTTTTGCGCTCCCCTTGGGATGCCTTTAACAGCTGCAGTGTGCCTGGAGCACAGGGCTTCCTGGTTTTAAAAGTCCTAGGCCTAAGCCTAACAGTAACCCTAGGAAGGTAAATCAGCCGGGTATTAGGGTTCTTCCTAAGGAAAAAGCTGTGAAAGCAGCCATGTTGTGGCACTTCTGCGCTCCCTTTGGGATGCCTTTGGCAGATGCAGTAAGCCTGGAACTCAGGGCTTCCTGCTTAAAAAAATCCTAGCCCTAGGCTGAGCCCTAACCCTAACCCTAGGCAGATAAATCAGCCTAGGTATAGGGATGGTGCCAAGGAAAAAGCTGTGAAAGCTGCCATGTTGTTGCACTTTTGTACTCCCCTTGGGATGCCTTTCACAGCTGCCGTGTGCCTGGAGCTCAGGGCTTCCTGGTTTAAAAAACCATGTCCCTAGCTGAGACTGGAGGCAGGTGATTCAGCCTAGGCTTAGCAATGGTGCCAATGAAAACGTGTGGAGGCAGCCATTTTCTGGCACTTTTGTGCTCCCCTTGGGATGCCTTTCACAGCTGCCGTGTGCCTGGAGCTCAGAGCTTGCTGGTTTAAAAAGCTCTACACCTAGGCGTAACCCTAACCCTAACCGTAACACTGGTCATTTAAATCAGCCTGGGTTTAGGAATTATCCCAAGGGAAAAGCTGTGGAGACAGCCATGTTGTGGCACTTTTGCGCTCCCCTTGGGATGCCTTTCACAGCTGCAGTGTGCTTGGAGCACAGGGCTTCCTGGTTTAAAAAACCATGTCCCTAGCTGAGACTGGAGGCAGGTGATTCAGCCTAGGCTTAGCAATGGTGCCAATGAAAACGTGTGGAGGCAGCCATTTTCTGGCACTTTTGTGCTCCCCTTGGGATGCCTTTCGCAGCTGCCGTGTGCCTGGAGCTCAGAGCTTGCTGGTTTTAAAAGCTCTACACCTAGGCGTAACCCTAACCCTAACCGTAACACTGGTCATTTAAATCAGCCTGGGTTTAGGAATTATCCCAAGGGAAAAGCTGTGGAGACAGCCATGTTGTGGCACTTTTGCGCTCCCCTTGGGATGCCTTTCACAGCTGCAGTGTGCTTGGAGCACAGGGCTTCCTGGTTTAAAAAACCACAACTTTAGCCCAAACTGGAGGCTTCTAAATCAGCCTTCGTTTTGGGACATCCCCAAGGAAAAAGCTGTGGAGGCAGGCATGTTGAGGCACTTCTGCGCTCTTCTTGGGTAGTCCTTCACAGCTGCTGTGTTCTTGGAACTCAGGGCTTTCTGGTTAAAAGAACACTAACCCTAGGCCTAACTCAAACCTTAAGCCTAGGAAGGAAAATCAGCCTATGATTCGGGATGGTCTCATGGAAATAGCAGTGGAGGCAGCCAAGTTGTGTCACTTTTGCGCTCCCCTTGGGATGCCTTTCACAGCTGCAGTGTGCCTGGAGCACAGGGCTTCCTGGTTTTAAAAGTCCTAGGCCTAAGCCTAACAGTAACCCTAGGAAGGTAAATCAGCCGGGTATTAGGGTTCTTCCTAAGGAAAAAGCTGTGAAAGCAGCCATGTTGTGGCACTTCACCGCTCCCTTTGGGATGCCTTTGGCAGATGCAGTAAGCCTGGAACTCAGGGCTTCCTGGTTAAAAAAATCCTAGCCCTAGGCTGAGCCCTAACCCTAACCCTAGGCAGATAAATCAGCCTAGGTACAGGGATGGTGCCAAGGAAAAAGCTGTGAAAGCTGCCATGTTGTTGCACTTTTGTACTCCCCTTGGGATGCCTTTCACAGCTGCCGTGTGCCTGGAGCTCAGGGCTTCCTGGTTTAAAAAACCATGTCCCTAGCTGAGACTGGAGGCAGGTGATTCAGCCTAGGCTTAGCAATGGCGCCAATGAAAACGTGTGGAGGCAGCCATTTTCTGGCACTTTTGTGCTCCCCTTGGGATGCCTTTCACAGCTGCCGTGTGCCTGGAGCTCAGAGCTTGCTGGTTTAAAAAGCTCTACACCTAGGCCTAACCCTAACCCTAACCGTAACACTGGTCATTTAAATCAGCCTGGGTTTAGGAATTATCCCAAGGGAAAAGCTGTGGAGACAGCCATGTTGTGGCACTTTTGCGCTCCCCTTGGGATGCCTTTCACAGCTGCAGTGTGCTTGGAGCACAGGGCTTCCTGGTTTAAAAAACCATGTCCCTAGCTGAGACTGGAGGCAGGTGATTCAGCCTAGGCTTAGCAATGGTGCCAATGAAAACGTGTGGAGGCAGCCATTTTCTGGCACTTTTGTGCTCCCCTTGGGATGCCTTTCGCAGCTGCCGTGTGCCTGGAGCTCAGAGCTTGCTGGTTTTAAAAGCTCTACACCTAGGCGTAACCCTAACCCTAACCGTAACACTGGTCATTTAAATCAGCCTGGGTTTAGGAATTATCCCAAGGGAAAAGCTGTGGAGACAGCCATGTTGTGGCACTTTTGCGCTCCCCTTGGGATGCCTTTCACTGCTGCAGTGTGCTTGGAGCACAGGGCTTCCTGGTTTAAAAAACCACAACTTTAGCCCAAACTGGAGGCTTCTAAATCAGCCTTCGTTTCGGGACATCCCCAAGGAAAAAGCTGTGGAGGCAGGCATGTTGAGGCACTTCTGCGCTCTTCTTGGGTAGTCCTTCGCAGATGCTGTGTTCTTGGAACTCAGGGCTTTCTGGTTAAAAGAACACTAACCCTAGGCCTAACTCAAACCTTAAGCCTAGGAAGGAAAATCAGCCTATGATTCGGGATGGTCTCATGGAAATAGCAGTGGAGGCAGCCAAGTTGTGTCACTTTTGCGCTCCCCTTGGGATGCCTTTAACAGCTGCAGTGTGCCTGGAGCACAGGGCTTCCTGGTTTTAAAAGTCCTAGGCCTAAGCCTAACAGTAACCCTAGGAAGGTAAATCAGCCGGGTATTAGGGTTCTTCCTAAGGAAAAAGCTGTGAAAGCAGCCATGTTGTGGCACTTCACCGCTCCCTTTGGGATGCCTTTGGCAGATGCAGTAAGCCTGGAACTCAGGGCTTCCTGCTTAAAAAAATCCTAGCCCTAGGCTGAGCCCTAACCCTAACCCTAGGCAGATAAATCAGCCTAAGTACAGGGATGGTGCCAAGGAAAAAGCTGTGAAAGCTGCCATGTTGTTGCACTTTTGTACTCCCCTTGGGATGCCTTTCACAGCTGCCGTGTGCCTGGAGCTCAGGGCTTCCTGGTTTAAAAAACCATGTCCCTAGCTGAGACTGGAGGCAGGTGATTCAGCCTAGGCTTAGCAATGGTGCCAATGAAAACGTGTGGAGGCAGCCATTTTCTGGCCCTTTTGTGCTCCCCTTGGGATGCCTTTCGCAGCTGCCGTGTGCCTGGAGCTCAGAGCTTGCTGGTTTAAAAAGTTCTACACCTAGGCGTAACCCTAACCCTAACCGTAACACTGGTCATTTAAATCAGCCTGGGTTTAGGAATTATCCCAAGGGAAAAGCTGTGGAGACAGTCATGTTGTGGCACTTTTGCGCTCCCCTTGGGATGCCTTTCACAGCTGCAGTGTGCTTGGAGCACAGGGCTTCCTGGTGTAAAAAACCACAACTTTACCCCAAACTGGAGGCTTCTAAATCAGCCTTCGTTTCGGGACGTCCCCAGGGAAAAAGCTGTGGAGGCAGGCATGTTGAGGCACTTCTGCGCTCTTCTTGGGTAGTCCTTCGCAGCTGCTGTGTTCTTGGAATGTGTGATCTCAGCACCTCAGGATGGAGGTGCAGAGAGGCCGAGACCACCCTTTGGGGGCTCGGGAATCCTGGAATGTTGCCAGAAGTTTCTGGTGGCAGTATTTTGATCCTACACAGGAGATGAGACCTGTATGAGGACTGGGAGGATTCCACTTGGTGAATGGTGAAGGGATAAGTTAGTTAAAGTGTAAAACACAGGGTTTAGGATTTTGGTACGGGGGTGTCTAAAGAAGTAAGATGGAGGAATTGGGGCGTGTCCTGTCCCTCTTCTTCTTCTTCTTGGCCTCCATCTTCTGTGGTGGTGGTGGCACTTTGGGATTGGTCATTACTAGAAGTGCACAGGTTAATAAGAGCAGAAAGTATTGGAGAAAAATGATAAATATTGTACACGTAACTTCGGGTATAAAGATAAGTGACCGCCCGGGTGCTTCGGGAGTGTGCCCATGGCTGACTTGCTGTGCAGACCTCTGTCGGGCTGAAAGAAAATCTTTTAGATAAACAATTAATAAACACCAAGACCGAGACAAGATCAGAAGTCTCTCCTCGTCCTTTGAAGCGTCGGCTCTCCAAGGCCATCCCTGGGCTTTTCCAGGCCACCAGAACAGCAACACAGAAAACCTTACATTGGAACTCAGGGCTTTCTGGTTAAAAGAACACTAACCCTAGGCCTAACTCAAACCTTAAGCCTAGGAAGGAAAATCAGCCTATGATTCGGGATGGTCTCATGGAAATAGCAGTGGAGGCAGCCAAGTTGTGTCACTTTTGCGCTCCACTTGGGATGCCTTTCACAGCTGCAGTGTGCCTGGAGCACAGGGCTTCCTGGTTTTAAAAGTCCTAGGCCTAAGCGTAAGAGTAACCCTAGGAAGGTAAATCAGCCGGGTATTAGGGTTCTTCCTAAGGAAAAAGCTGTGAAAGCAGCCATGTTGTGGCACTTCTGCGCTCCCTTTGGGATGCCTTGGGCAGATGCAGTAAGCCTGGAACTCAGGGCTTCCTGCTTAAAAAAATCCTTGCCCTAGGCTGAGCCCTAAACCTAACCCTAGGCAGATAAATTAGCCTAGGTATAGGGATGGTGCCAAGGAAAAAGCTGTGAAAGCTGCCATGTTGTTGCACTTTTGTACTCCCCTTGGGATGCCTTTCACAGGTGCCGTGTGCCTGGAGCTCAGGGCTTCCTGGTTTAAAAAACAATGTCCCTAGCTGAGACTGGAGGCAGGTGATTCAGCCTAGGCTTAGCAATGGTGCCAATGAAAACGTGTGGAGGCAGCCATTTTCTGGCACTTTTGTGCTCCCCTTGGGATGCCTTTCGCAGCTGCCGTGTGCCTGGAGCTCAGAGCTTGCTGGTTTAAAAAGCTCTGCACCTAGGCGTAACCCTAACCCTAACCGTAACACTGGTCATTTAAATCAGCCTGGGTTTAGGAATTATCCCAAGGGAAAAGCTGTGGAGACAGCCATGTTGTGGCACTTTTGCGCTCCCCTTGGGATGCCTTTCACAGCTGCAGTGTGCTTGGAGCACAGGGCTTCCTGGTTTAAAAAACCACAACTTTAGCCCAAACTGGAGGCTTCTAAATCAGCCTTCGTTTCGGGACGTCCCCAAGGAAAAAGCTGTGGAGGCAGGCATGTTGAGGCACTTCTGCGCTCTTCTTGGGTAGTCCTTCGCAGCTGCTGTGTTCTTGGAACTCAGGGCTTTCTGGTTAAAAGAACACTAACCCTAGGCCTAACTCAAACCTTAAGCCTAGGAAGGAAAATCAGCCTATGATTCGGGATGGTCTCATGGAAATAGCAGTGGAGGCAGCCAAGTTGTGTCACTTTTGCGCTCCCCTTGGGATGCCTTTAACAGCTGCAGTGTGCCTGGAGCACAGGGCTTCCTGGTTTTAAAAGTCCTAGGCCTAAGCCTAACAGTAACCCTAGGAAGGTAAATCAGCCGGGTATTAGGGTTCTTCCTAAGGAAAAAGCTGTGAAAGCAGCCATGTTGTGGCACTTCTGCGCTCCCTTTGGGATGCCTTTGGCAGATGCAGTAAGCCTGGAACTCAGGGCTTCCTGCTTAAAAAAATCCTAGCCCTAGGCTGAGCCCTAACCCTAACCCTAGGCAGATAAATCAGCCTAGGTATAGGGATGGTGCCAAGGAAAAAGCTGTGAAAGCTGCCATGTTGTTGCACTTTTGTACTCCCCTTGGGATGCCTTTCACAGCTGCCGTGTGCCTGGAGCTCAGGGCTTCCTGGTTTAAAAAACCATGTCCCTTGCTGAGACTGGAGGCAGGTGATTCAGCCTAGGCTTAGCAATGGTGCCAATGAAAACGTGTGGAGGCAGCCATTTTCTGGCACTTTTGTGCTCCCCTTGGGATGCCTTTCGCAGCTGCCGTGTGCCTGGAGCTCAGAGCTTGCTGGTTTAAAAAGCTCTACACCTAGGCGTAACCCTAACCCTAACCGTAACACTGGTCATTTAAATCAGCCTGGGTTTAGGAATTATCCCAAGGGAAAAGCTGTGGAGACAGCCATGTTGTGGCACTTTTGCGCTCCCCTTGGGATGCCTTTCACAGCTGCAGTGAGCTTGGAGCACAGGGCTTCCTGGTGCAAAATACCACAACTTTAGCCCAAACTGGAGGCTTCTAAATCAGCCTTCGTTTCGGGACGTCCCCAAGGAAAAAGCTGTGGAGGCAGGCATGTTGAGGCACTTCTGCGCTCTTCTTGGGTAGTCCTTCGCAGCTGCTGTGTTCTTGGAACTCAGGGCTTTCTGGTTAAAAGAACACTAACCCTAGGCCTAACTCAAACCTTAAGCCTAGGAAGGAAAATCAGCCTATGATTCGGGATGGTCTCATGGAAATAGCAGTGGAGGCAGCCAAGTTGGGTCACTTTTGCGCTCCCCTTGGGATGCCTTTAACAGCTGCAGTGTGCCTGGAGCACAGGGCTTCCTGGTTTTAAAAGTCCTAGGCCTAAGCCTAACAGTAACCCTAGGAAGGTAAATCAGCCGGGTATTAGGGTTCTTCCTAAGGAAAAAGCTGTGAAAGCAGCCATGTTGTGGCACTTCTGCGCTCCCTTTGGGATGCCTTTGGCAGATGCAGTAAGCCTGGAACTCAGGGCTTCCTGGTTAAAAAAATCCTAGCCCTAGGCTGAGCCCTAACCCTAACCCTAGGCAGATAAATCAGCCTAGGTAGAGGGATGGTGCCAAGGAAAAAGCTGTGAAAGCTGCCATGTTGTTGCACTTTTGTACTCCCCTTGGGATGCCTTTCACAGGTGCCGTGTGCCTGGAGCTCAGGGCTTCCTGGTTTAAAAAACCATGTCCCTAGCTGAGACTGGAGGCAGGTGATTCAGCCTAGGCTTAGCAATGGTGCCAATGAAAACGTGTGGAGGCAGCCATTTTCTGGCACTTTTGTGCTCCCCTTGGGATGCCTTTCGCAGCTGCCGTGTGCCTGGAGCTCAGAGCTTGCTGGTTTAAAAAGCTCTACACCTAGGCGTAACCCTAACCCTAACCGTAACACTGGTCATTTAAATCAGCCTGGGTTTAGGAATTATCCCAAGGGAAAAGCTGTGGAGACAGCCATGTTGTGGCACTTTTGCGCTCCCCTTGGGATGCCTTTCACAGCTGCAGTGTGCTTGGAGCACAGGGCTTCTGTTGGGTTTTCAGGCTGTTGCTGTTTAGGTGGCCTGGAAAGGCCCAGGGATGGCCTTGGAGAGCCGACGCTTCAAAGAACGAGGAGAGACTTCTGATCTTGTCTCGGTCTCGGTGTTTATTAATTGTTTATCTAAAAGATTTTCTTTCAGCCCGACAGAGGTCTGCACAGCAAGTCAGCCATGGGCACACTCCGAAGCCCCCGGGCGGTCACTTATCTTTATACCCTAAGTTACGTGTACAATATTTATCATTTTTCTCCAATACTTTCTACTCTTATTAACCTGTGCACTTCTAGTAACAACCAATCCCCAAGTGCCACCACCACCACAGAAGATGGAGGCCAAGAAGAAGAAGAAGAAGGACAGGACACGCCCCAATTCCTCCATCTTACTTCTCTAGACCCCCCTGTACCAAAATCCTAAACCCTGTGTTTCACACTTTAACTAACTTATCCCTTCACCATTCACCCAGTGAATTCCTCCTATCCTCATACAGGTCTCATCTCCTGTGTAGGATCAAAATCCTGCCACCAGACACTTCTGGCAACATTCCAGGATTCCCGAGCCCCCCAAGGGTGGTCTCGGCCTCTCTGCACCTCCATCCTGAGGTGCTGAGATCCCACATCTCCCCCTTCTGTTTGCACCAGGAAGACCTCTTTTACTATCTGATTCATAGCGTGTTTTAAACATGCAAATATGCATGGGACGACAAGTATGAGGAATAGGAGAATTATTAAAACATAGAATCCTACTCTTAAAATTCCTCTCCATATGGGAGAGATGTCAAAGAAGTCTACCCTTAAAATTCCTCTCCAAATGGGAGAGATGTCAAAGAATTCTACCATACATTTTGCTTTGGCTGACAGATAGGTAAATTACCCCCATTGCTTATTTCAATGAATGAAAGAATGATGCGTATAAGCATCATGAAACTCATGGCTTCACTTCTGTGTGACATCATTGCTTTGCTTTTCATTCAGGACCTTAACAGAGAATCCCCCCAAAGTCCTTAGTTTCTTCTTATTTCTCTTCCGAGTCGTCTTGGCAATCTGAGTCTCGACCCCTGTTTGAGTACTCGTCTCTTTTTTTTTTTCTTGGATCTTTGTTCTGGGATCCGCATTTTCATGTTCTCGCACTCGAAATGGTTTCACGTGTCGTGCCGACACCCACGTCTCGATCTGTGGAGATACAAGCGAAACCCTTGCCCCCCACTAGGTGGCGCTGTCACCGGCCTCCCCAGCTCGGATGACAGCATGAGCTCTACCGCCCCTGTCCTGTCGATTGCCGTGTTCGTGATCTCATTTGAGACCGTGTCTGCTTGGCTTTTAATTCAGCTGAAAATGGAGCTTGAACACCAGAACGTCTCCCTTGAAGGGAAGGGACTGGGACTCCGAGGGTTGTACCAGAAGCATCAAGTCTGAAGAGAGTGTGGAGCCGCTGGGACATAGGATACCGAGCACGGCCCCTCCTCACCCGAGACGTCACTCTCTCCCCCTCGTTCCACCTCCGAATCTCCTCCCCTCGGTCTGTCCCGACTCTGTCTCCTCTCCCTCTGACGTTGTGTCCCTGGCTCCTCCCGCCGGTGTGTACAGCCCGCCCCCCGCCGGCACCCGGGCCCGCCCCGCAATTCGACCCGACTTCGCTCCCGGGTTTTTGCGAGTTTTGCCCGCCGCGCGCGTCTCCGCTACTCTGCCGGCCGGAGCGGCCGCCACCCCCCGGCGCCGCGCTGATAAAAGCCGCGTCTGCACTCATGTCTCCCTTTTCTGTCTCTTCACCCGCGCTCCCCGCCAGCTCCGTCGCTGCCGCGCCGTGCCCCCCGCGAGGAAGCGCCTCCCCCCCCGATCCCTTCTCTTCCCCCTGCACCCCCCCTCCGATCCTGACTCCCTTGTATTCTCCGGAGTTTTAGGACGCTTTAGGAGCTTCTTGGGGTTTCTGGGTTTTGGGACCGGGGGCTTTAATATTATTTCCTGCTCTCTTTTCTCGAGAGCCCTTTCCCCTGGCTTCTTGAGGCCAGAACTAATTAAAATTTTTTCTTTTTTTTTTCTCCTGGAGCTTTGCTCCCCACCCTCCTTCTGAGGGTGCCGGCAACTTTTCGTTGCTCTCCCAGTCTTTTCGACTGTGCCGAGATGATGCCTTTCTGGCATCAATCTTGCCGACGAGAGCAGCTTTAACGCTGTCTCGTCCTTCTTTGTTGCTAAAAAATATAAGTGCCTATTAATTTCCTGCCAAAACCCCACTTCGAATAGCAGGCATGTTTCGGCCAGTGGGTAATTAAGCCTTGCCCACAACAACAGCTGTTTTAATTCTTTTCTTGGGATCCCTTCTGTATATGCTTGAGCCACGCCTTGTAAGGCGGACAAAATTTCCCGTTGTTTTTTGGGAGAGTGTGCAATTATGTTCTTATTTTTTGACCTTCTCACCGAATCTGTCGTCAGAGCTGTCCGAAGGCTCCTGTCTCTGTCCAGCAGGTCACAGGAGAAGGATCCAGAGGCGCCTTCTGGTTCCGATCCGGGCTGCTCTGCGAACTGCCTTCGGCAGAAGCTGAGAGATGGAATTCTCAGTGACTGCTGGTTTTTTTTTTTGCAGACTCTTCTGGCTGTTTTTTTTTTCTTTTCTTTTCTTTTCTTCTTTCTTCTTTTCCTTTTTTTTTTTTTTTTTTTTCTCAGGCTTCTCTCCTCAGGAGCTGTTCTCTCGGCTCTTCAGCTCTTCAGCTCTTCAGCTCTTCAGCTCTTCAGCTCTTCAGGGCTGATCCCCCCCCGAAAGGGTTGGTGGGGGGTGCCCACGCAGCGAACGCCACTTGTTAGTTTTCTGTGTTTTTTTTGCTGTTTAGGTGGCCTGGAAAGGCCCAGGGATGGCCTTGGAGAGCCGACGCTTCAAAGAACGAGGAGAGACTTCTGATCTTGTCTCGGTCTCGGTGTTTATTAATTGTTTATCTAAAAGATTTTCTTTCAGCCCGACAGAGGTCTGCACAGCAAGTCAGCCATGGGCACACTCCGAAGCCCCCGGGCGGTCACTTATCTTTATACCCTAAGTTACGTGTACAATATTTATCATTTTTCTCCAATACTTTCTACTCTTATTAACCTGTGCACTTCTAGTAACAACCAATCCCCAAGTGCCACCACCACCACAGAAGATGGAGGCCAAGAAGAAGAAGAAGAAGGACAGGACACGCCCCAATTCCTCCATCTTACTTCTCTAGACCCCCCTGTACCAAAATCCTAAACCCTGTGTTTCACACTTTAACTAACTTATCCCTTCACCATTCACCCAGTGAATTCCTCCTATCCTCATACAGGTCTCATCTCCTGTGTAGGATCAAAATCCTGCCACCAGACACTTCTGGCAACATTCCAGGATTCCCGAGCCCCCCAAGGGTGGTCTCGGCCTCTCTGCACCTCCATCCTGAGGTGCTGAGATCCCACAGGCTTCCTGGTTTAAAAACCACAACTTTAGCCGAAACTGGAGGCTTCTAAATCAGCCTTCGTTTCGGGACGTCCCCAAGGAAAAAGCTGTGGAGGCAGGCATGTTGTGGCACTTCTGCGCTCTTCTTGGGCAGTCCTTCGCAGCGGATGTGTTCTTGGAACTCAGGGCTTTTTGGTTAGAGGAACAATAACTCTAGGCCGACCTCAAACCTTAAGCCTAGGAAGGAAAATCAGCCTATGATTCAGGATGGTCTCATGGAAATAGCAGTGGAGGCAGCCAAGTAGTGTCACTTTTGCGCTCCCCTTGGGATGCCTTTAACAGCTGCAATGTGCCTGGAGCACAGGGCTTCCTGGTTTTAAAAGTCCTAGGCCTAAGCCTAACAGTAACCCTAGGAAGGTAAATCAGCCGGGTATTAGGGTTCTTCCTAAGGAAAAAGCTGTGAAAGCAGCCATGTTGTGGCACTTCTGCGCTCCCTTTGGGATGCCTTTGGCAGATGCAGTAAGCCTGGAACTCAGGGCTTCCTGGTTTAAAAAACAATGTCCCTAGCTGAGACTGGAGGCAGGTGATTCAGCCTAGGCTTAGCAATGGTGCCAATGAAAACGTGTGGAGGCAGCCATTTTCTGGCACTTTTGTGCTCCCCTTGGGATGCCTTTCGCAGCTGCCGTGTGCCTGGAGCTCAGAGCTTGCTGGTTTAAAAAGCTCTACACCTAGGCGTAACCCTAACCCTAACCGTAACACTGGTCATTTAAATCAGCCTGGGTTTAGGAATTATCCCAAGGGAAAAGCTGTGGAGACAGCCATGTTGTGGCACTTTTGCGCTCCCCTTGGGATGCCTTTCACAGCTGCAGTGTGCTTGGAGCACAGGGCTTCCTGGTTTAAAAAACCACAACTTTAGCCGAAACTGGAGGCTTCTAAATCAGCCTTCGTTTCGGGACGTCCCCAAGGAAAAAGCTGTGGAGGCAGGCATGTTGAGGCACTTCTGCGCTCTTCTTGGGTAGTCCTTCGCAGCTGCTGTGTTCTTGGAACTCAGGGCTTTCTGGTTAAAAGAACACTAACCCTAGGCCTAACTCAAACCTTAAGCCTAGGAAGGAAAATCAGCCTATGATTCGGGATGGTCTCATGGAAATAGCAGTGGAGGCAGCCAAGTTGTGTCACTTTTGCGCTCCCCTTGGGATGCCTTTAACAGCTGCAGTGTGCCTGGAGCACAGGGCTTCCTGGTTTTAAAAGTCCTAGGCCTAAGCCTAACAGTAACCCTAGGAAGGTAAATCAGCCAGGTATTAGGGTTCTTCCTAAGGAAAAAGCTGTGAAAGCAGCCATGTTGTGGCACTTCTGCGCTCCCTTTGGGATGCCTTTGGCAGATGCAGTAAGCCTGGAACTCAGGGCTTCCTGCTTAAAAAAATCCTAGCCCTAGGCTGAGCCCTAACCCTAACCCTAGGCAGATAAATCAGCCTAGGTATAGGGATGGTGCCAAGGAAAAAGCTGTGAAAGCTGCCATGTTGTTGCACTTTTGTACTCCCCTTGGGATGCCTTTCACAGCTGCTGTGTGCCTGGAGCTCAGGGCTTCCTGGTTTAAAAAACCATGTCCCTAGCTGAGACTGGAGGCAGGTGATTCAGCCTAGGCTTAGCAATGGTGCCAATGAAAACGTGTGGAGGCAGCCATTTTCTGGCACTTTTGTGCTCCCCTTGGGATGCCTTTCGCAGCTGCCGTGTGCCTGGAGCTCAGAGCTTGCTGGTTTAAAAAGCTCTACACCTAGGCGTAACCCTAACCCTAACCGTAACACTGGTCATTTAAATCAGCCTGGGTTTTGGAATTATCCCAAGGGAAAAGCTGTGGAGACAGCCATGTTGTGGCACTTTTGCGCTCCCCTTGGGATGCCTTTCACAACTGCAGTGTGCTTGGAGCACAGGGCTTCCTGGTTTAAAAAACCACAACTTTAGCCCACACTGGAGGCTTCTAAATCAGCCTTCGTTTCGGGACATCCCCAAGGAAAAAGCTGTGGAGGCAGGCATGTTGAGGCACTTCTGCGCTCTTCTTGGGTAGTCCTTCGCAGCTGCTGTGTTCTTGGAACTCAGGGCTTTCTGGTTAAAAGAACACTAACCCTAGGCCTAACTCAAACCTTAAGCCTAGGAAGGAAAATCAGCCTATGATACGGGATGGTCTCATGGAAATAGCAGTGGAGGCAGCCAAGTTGTGTCACTTTTGCGCTCCCCTTGGGATGCCTTTAACAGCTGCAGTGTGCCTGGAGCACAGGGCTTCCTGGTTTTAAAAGTCCTAGGCCTAAGCCTAAGAGTAACCCTAGGAAGGTAAATCAGCCGGGTATTAGGGTTCTTCCTAAGGAAAAAGCTGTGAAAGCAGCCATGTTGTGGCACTTCTGCGCTCCCTTTGGGATGTCTTTGGCAGATGCAGTAAGCCTGGAACTCAGGGCTTCCTGGTTAAAAAAATCCTAGCCCTAGGCTGAGCCCTAACCCTAACCCTAGGCAGATAAATCAGCCTAAGTACAGGGATGGTGCCAAGGAAAAAGCTGTGAAAGCTGCCATGTTGTTGCACTTTTGTACTCCCCTTGGGATGCCTTTCACAGCTGCCGTGTGCCTGGAGCTCAGGGCTTCCTGGTTTAAAAAACCATGTCCCTAGCTGAGACTGGAGGCAGGTGATTCAGCCTAGGCTTAGCAATGGTGCCAATGAAAACGTGTGGAGGCAGCCATTTTCTGGCACTTTTGTGCTCCCCTTGGGATGCCTTTCGCAGCTGCCATGTGCCTGGAGCTCAGAGCTTGCTGGTTTAAAAAGCTCTACACCTAGGCGTAACCCTAACCCTAACCGTAACACTGGTCATTTAAATCAGCCTGGGTTTAGGAATTATCCCAAGGGAAAAGCTGTGGAGACAGCCATGTTGTGGCACTTTTGCGCTCCCCTTGGGATGCCTTTCACAGCTGCAGTGTGCTTGGAGCACAGGGCTTCCTGGTTTAAAAAACCACAACTTTAGCCCAAACTGGAGGCTTCTAAATCAGCCTTCGTTTCGGGACATCCCCAAGGAAAAAGCTGTGGATGCAGGCATGTTGAGGCACTTCTGCGCTCTTCTTGGGTAGTCCTTCGCAGCTGCTGTGTTCTTGGAACTCAGGGCTTTCTGGTTAAAAGAACACTAACCCTAGGCCTAACTCAAACCTTAAGCCTAGGAAGGAAAATCAGCCTATGATTCGGGATGGTCTCATGGAAATAGCAGTGGAGGCAGCCAAGTTGTGTCACTTTTGCGCTCCCCTTGGGATGCCTTAAACAGCTGCAGTGTGCCTGGAGCACAGGGCTTCCTGGTTTTAAAAGTCCTAGGCCTAAGCCTAACAGTAACCCTAGGAAGGTAAATCAGCCGGGTATTAGGGTTCTTCCTAAGGAAAAAGCTGTGAAAGCAGCCATGTTGTGGCACTTCTGCGCTCCCTTTGGGATGCCTTTGGCAGATGCAGTAAGCCTGGAACTCAGGGCTTCCTGCTTAAAAAAATCCTAGCCCTAGGCTGAGCCCTAACCCTAACCCTAGGCAGATAAATCAGCCTAGGTATAGGGATGGTGCCAAGGAAAAAGCTGTGAAAGCTGCCATGTTGTTGCACTTTTGTACTCCCCTTGGGATGCCTTTCACAGCTGCCGTGTGCCTGGAGCTCAGGGCTTCCTGGTTTAAAAAACCATGTCCCTAGCTGAGACTGGAGGCAGGTGATTCAGCCTAGGCTTAGCAATGGTGCCAATGAAAACGTGTGGAGGCAGCCATTTTCTGGCACTTTTGTGCTCCCCTTGGGATGCCTTTCACAGCTGCCGTGTGCCTGGAGCTCAGAGCTTGCTGGTTTAAAAAGCTCTACACCTAGGCGTAACCCTAACCCTAACCGTAACACTGGTCATTTAAATCAGCCTGGGTTTAGGAATTATCCCAAGGGAAAAGCTGTGGAGACAGCCATGTTGTGGCACTTTTGCGCTCCCCTTGGGATGCCTTTCACAGCTGCAGTGTGCTTGGAGCACAGGGCTTCCTGGTTTAAAAAACCATGTCCCTAGCTGAGACTGGAGGCAGGTGATTCAGCCTAGTCTTAGCAATGGTGCCAATGAAAACGTGTGGAGGCAGCCATTTTCTGGCACTTTTGTGCTCCCCTTGGGATGCCTTTCGCAGCTGCCGTGTGCCTGGAGCTCAGAGCTTGCTGGTTTTAAAAGCTCTACACCTAGGCGTAACCCTAACCCTAACCGTAACACTGGTCATTTAAATCAGCCTGGGTTTAGGAATTATCCCAAGGGAAAAGCTGTGGAGACAGCCATGTTGTGGCACTTTTGCGCTCCCCTTGGGATGCCTTTCACAGCTGCAGTGTGCTTGGAGCACAGGGCTTCCTGGTTTAAAAAACCACAACTTTAGCCCAAACTGGAGGCTTCTAAATCAGCCTTCGTTTCGGGACATCCCCAAGGAAAAAGCTGTGGAGGCAGGCATGTTGAGGCACTTCTGCGCTCTTCTTGGGTAGTCCTTCACAGCTGCTGTGTTCTTGGAACTCAGGGCTTTCTGGTTAAAAGAACACTAACCCTAGGCCTAACTCAAACCTTAAGCCTAGGAAGGAAAATCAGCCTATGATTCGGGATGATCTCATGGAAATAGCAGTGGAGGCAGCCAAGTTGTGTCACTTTTGCGCTCCCCTTGGGATGCCTTTCACAGCTGCAGTGTGCCTGGAGCACAGGGCTTCCTGGTTTTAAAAGTCCTAGGCCTAAGCCTAACAGTAACCCTAGGAAGGTAAATCAGCCGGGTATTAGGGTTCTTCCTAAGGAAAAAGCTGTGAAAGCAGCCATGTTGTGGCACTTCACCGCTCCCTTTGGGATGCCTTTGGCAGATGCAGTAAGCCTGGAACTCAGGGCTTCCTGGTTAAAAAAATCCTAGCCCTAGGCTGAGCCCTAACCCTAACCCTAGGCAGATAAATCAGCCTAGGTACAGGGATGGTGCCAAGGAAAAAGCTGTGAAAGCTGCCATGTTGTTGCACTTTTGTGCTCCCCGTGGGATGCCTTTCACAGCTGCCGTGTGCCTGGAGCTCAGGGCTTCCTGGTTTAAAAAACCATGTCCCTAGCTGAGACTGGAGGCAGGTGATTCAGCCTAGGCTTAGCAATGGCGCCAATGAAAACGTGTGGAGGCAGCCATTTTCTGGCACTTTTGTGCTCCCCTTGGGATGCCTTTCACAGCTGCCGTGTGCCTGGAGCTCAGAGCTTGCTGGTTTAAAAAGCTCTACACCTAGGCGTAACCCTAACCCTAACCGTAACACTGGTCATTTAAATCAGCCTGGGTTTAGGAATTATCCCAAGGGAAAAGCTGTGGAGACAGCCATGTTGTGGCACTTTTGCGCTCCCCTTGGGATGCCTTTCACAGCTGCAGTGTGCTTGGAGCACAGGGCTTCCTGGTTTAAAAAACCATGTCCCTAGCTGAGACTGGAGGCAGGTGATTCAGCCTAGGCTTAGCAATGGTGCCAATGAAAACGTGTGGAGGCAGCCATTTTCTGGCACTTTTGTGCTCCCCTTGGGATGCCTTTCGCAGCTGCCGTGTGCCTGGAGCTCAGAGCTTGCTGGTTTTAAAAGCTCTACACCTAGGCGTAACCCTAACCCTAACCGTAACACTGGTCATTTAAATCAGCCTGGGTTTAGGAATTATCCCAAGGGAAAAGCTGTGGAGACAGCCATGTTGTGGCACTTTTGCGCTCCCCTTGGGATGCCTTTCACTGCTGCAGTGTGCTTGGAGCACAGGGCTTCCTGGTTTAAAAAACCACAACTTTAGCCCAAACTGGAGGCTTCTAAATCAGCCTTCGTTTCGGGACATCCCCAAGGAAAAAGCTGTGGAGGCAGGCATGTTGAGGCACTTCTGCGCTCTTCTTGGGTAGTCCTTCGCAGATGCTGTGTTCTTGGAACTCAGGGCTTTCTGGTTAAAAGAACACTAACCCTAGGCCTAACTCAAACCTTAAGCCTAGGAAGGAAAATCAGCCTATGATTCGGGATGGTCTCATGGAAATAGCAGTGGAGGCAGCCAAGTTGTGTCACTTTTGCGCTCCCCTTGGGATGCCTTTAACAGCTGCAGTGTGCCTGGAGCACAGGGCTTCCTGGTTTTAAAAGTCCTAGGCCTAAGCCTAACAGTAACCCTAGGAAGCTAAATCAGCCGGGTATTAGGGTTCTTCCTAAGGAAAAAGCTGTGAAAGCAGCCATGTTGTGGCACTTCACCGCTCCCTTTGGGATGCCTTTGGCAGATGCAGTAAGCCTGGAACTCAGGGCTTCCTGCTTAAAAAAATCCTAGCCCTAGGCTGAGCCCTAACCCTAACCCTAGGCAGATAAATCAGCCTAGGTACAGGGATGGTGCCAAGGAAAAAGCTGTGAAAGCTGCCATGTTGTTGCACTTTTGTACTCCCCTTGGGATGCCTTTCACAGCTGCCGTGTGCCTGGAGCTCAGGGCTTCCTGGTTTAAAAAACCATGTCCCTAGCTGAGACTGGAGGCAGGTGATTCAGCCTAGGCTTAGCAATGGTGCCAATGAAAACGTGTGGAGGCAGCCATTTTCTGGCCCTTTTGTGCTCCCCTTGGGATGCCTTTCGCAGCTGCCGTGTGCCTGGAGCTCAGAGCTTGCTGGTTTAAAAAGTTCTACACCTAGGCGTAACCCTAACCCTAACCGTAACACTGGTCATTTAAATCAGCCTGGGTTTAGGAATTATCCCAAGGGAAAAGCTGTGGAGACAGTCATGTTGTGGCACTTTTGCGCTCCCCTTGGGATGCCTTTCACAGCTGCAGTGTGCTTGGAGCACAGGGCTTCCTGGTGTAAAAAACCACAACTTTAGCCCAAACTGGAGGCTTCTAAATCAGCCTTCGTTTCGGGACGTCCCCAGGGAAAAAGCTGTGGAGGCAGGCATGTTGAGGCACTTCTGCGCTCTTCTTGGGTAGTCCTTCGCAGCTGCTGTGTTCTTGGAATGTGTGATCTCAGCACCTCAGGATGGAGGTGCAGAGAGGCCGAGACCACCCTTTGGGGGCTCGGGAATCCTGGAATGTTGCCAGAAGTTTCTGGTGGCAGGATTTTGATCCTACACAGGAGATGAGACCTGTATGAGGACTGGGAGGATTCCACTTGGTGAATGGTGAAGGGATAAGTTAGTTAAAGTGTAAAACACAGGGTTTAGGATTTTGGTACGGGGGTGTCTAAAGAAGTAAGATGGAGGAATTGGGGCGTGTCCTGTCCCTCTTCTTCTTCTTCTTGGCCTCCATCTTCTGTGGTGGTGGTGGCACTTTGGGATTGGTCATTACTAGAAGTGCACAGGTTAATAAGAGCAGAAAGTATTGGAGAAAAATGATAAATATTGTACACGTAACTTCGGGTATAAAGATAAGTGACCGCCCGGGTGCTTCGGGAGTGTGCCCATGGCTGACTTGCTGTGCAGACCTCTGTCGGGCTGAAAGAAAATCTTTTAGATAAACAATTAATAAACACCAAGACCGAGACAAGATCAGAAGTCTCTCCTCGTCCTTTGAAGCGTCGGCTCTCCAAGGCCATCCCTGGGCTTTTCCAGGCCACCAGAACAGCAACACAGAAAACCTTACATTGGAACTCAGGGCTTTCTGGTTAAAAGAACACTAACCCTAGGCCTAACTCAAACCTTAAGCCTAGGAAGGAAAATCAGCCTATGATTCGGGATGGTCTCATGGAAATAGCAGTGGAGGCAGCCAAGTTGTGTCACTTTTGCGCTCCACTTGGGATGCCTTTCACAGCTGCAGTGTGCCTGGAGCACAGGGCTTCCTGGTTTTAAAAGTCCTAGGCCTAAGCCTAAGAGTAACCCTAGGAAGGTAAAACAGCCGGGTATTAGGGTTCTTCCTAAGGAAAAAGCTGTGAAAGCAGCCATGTTGTGGCACTTCTGCGCTCCCTTTGGGATGCCTTTGGCAGATGCAGTAAGCCTGGAACTCAGGGCTTCCTGCTTAAAAAAATCCTTGCCCTAGGCTGAGCCCTAAACCTAACCCTAGGCAGATAAATTAGCCTAGGTATAGGGATGGTGCCAAGGAAAAAGCTGTGAAAGCTGCCATGTTGTTGCACTTTTGTACTCCCCTTGGGATGCCTTTCACAGGTGCCGTGTGCCTGGAGCTCAGGGCTTCCTGGTTTAAAAAACAATGTCCCTAGCTGAGACTGGAGGCAGGTGATTCAGCCTAGGCTTAGCAATGGTGCCAATGAAAACGTGTGGAGGCAGCCATTTTCTGGCACTTTTGTGCTCCCCTTGGGATGCCTTTCGCAGCTGCCGTGTGCCTGGAGCTCAGAGCTTGCTGGTTTAAAAAGCTCTGCACCTAGGCGTAACCCTAACCCTAACCGTAACACTGGTCATTTAAATCAGCCTGGGTTTAGGAATTATCCCAAGGGAAAAGCTGTGGAGACAGCCATGTTGTGGCACTTTTGCGCTCCTCTTGGGATGCCTTTCACAGCTGCAGTGTGCTTGGAGCACAGGGCTTCCTGGTTTAAAAAACCACAACTTTAGCCCAAACTGGAGGCTTCTAAATCAGCCTTCGTTTCGGGACGTCCCCAAGGAAAAAGCTGTGGAGGCAGGCATGTTGAGGCACTTCTGCGCTCTTCTTGGGTAGTCCTTCGCAGGTGCTGTGTTCTTGGAACTCAGGGCTTTCTGGTTAAAAGAACACTAACCCTAGGCCTAACTCAAACCTTAAGCCTAGGAAGGAAAATCAGCCTATGATTCGGGATGGTCTCATGGAAATAGCAGTGGAGGCAGCCAAGTTGTGTCACTTTTGCGCTCCCCTTGGGATGCCTTTCACAGCTGCAGTGTGCCTGGAGCACAGGGCTTCCTGGTTTTAAAAGTCCTAGGCCTAAGCCTAACAGTAACCCTAGGAAGGTAAATCAGCCGGGTATTAGGGTTCTTCCTAAGGAAAAAGCTGTGAAAGCAGCCATGTTGTGGCACTTCTGCGCTCCCTTTGGGATGCCTTTGGCAGATGCAGTAAGCCTGGAACTCAGGGCTTCCTGGTTAAAAAATCCTTGCCCGTTGGCTGAGCCCTAACCCTAACCCTAGGCAGATAAATCAGCCTAGGTATAGGGATGGTGCCAAGGAAAAAGCTGTGAAAGCTGCCATGTTGTTGCACTTTTGTACTCCCCTTGGGATGCCTTTCACAGCTGCCGTGTGCCTGGAGCTCAGGGCTTCCTGGTTTAAAAAACCATGTCCCTTGCTGAGACTGGAGGCAGGTGATTCAGCCTAGGCTTAGCAATGGTGCCAATGAAAACGTGTGGAGGCAGCCATTTTCTGGCACTTTTGTGCTCCCCTTGGGATGCCTTTCGCAGCTGGCGTGTGCCTGGAGCTCAGAGCTTGCTGGTTTAAAAAGCTCTACACCTAGGCGTAACCCTAACCCTAACCGTAACACTGGTCATTTAAATCAGCCTGGGTTTAGGAATTATCCCAAGGGAAAAGCTGTGGAGACAGCCATGTTGTGGCACTTTTGCGCTCCCCTTGGGATGCCTTTCACAGCTGCAGTGAGCTTGGAGCACAGGGCTTCCTGGTGCAAAATACCACAACTTTAGCCCAAACTGGAGGCTTCTAAATCAGCCTTCGTTTCGGGACGTCCCCAAGGAAAAAGCTGTGGAGGCAGGCATGTTGAGGCACTTCTGCGCTCTTCTTGGGTAGTCCTTCGCAGCTGCTGTGTTCTTGGAACTCAGGGCTTTCTGGTTAAAAGAACACTAACCCTAGGCCTAACTCAAACCTTAAGCCTAGGAAGGAAAATCAGCCTATGATTCGGGATGGTCTCATGGAAATAGCAGTGGAGGCAGCCAAGTTGTGTCACTTTTGCGCTCCCCTTGGGATGCCTTTAACAGCTGCAGTGTGCCTGGAGCACAGGGCTTCCTGGTTTTAAAAGTCCTAGGCCTAAGCCTAACAGTAACCCTAGGAAGGTAAATCAGCCAGGTATTAGGGTTCTTCCTAAGGAAAAAGCTGTGAAAGCAGCCATGTTGTGGCACTTCTGCGCTCCCTTTGGGATGCCTTTGGCAGATGCAGTAAGCCTGGAACTCAGGGCTTCCTGGTTAAAAAAATCCTAGCCCTAGGCTGAGCCCTAACCCTAACCCTAGGCAGATAAATCAGCCTAGGTAGAGGGATGGTGCCAAGGAAAAAGCTGTGAAAGCTGCCATGTTGTTGCACTTTTGTACTCCCCTTGGGATGCCTTTCACAGGTGCCGTGTGCCTGGAGCTCAGGGCTTCCTGGTTTAAAAAACCATGTCCCTAGCTGAGACTGGAGGCAGGTGATTCAGCCTAGGCTTAGCAATGGTGCCAATGAAAACGTGTGGAGGCAGCCATTTTCTGGCACTTTTGTGCTCCCCTTGGGATGCCTTTCGCAGCTGCCGTGTGCCTGGAGCTCAGAGCTTGCTGGTTTAAAAAGCTCTACACCTAGGCGTAACCCTAACCCTAACCGTAACACTGGTCATTTAAATCAGCCTGGGTTTAGGAATTATCCCAAGGGAAAAGCTGTGGAGACAGCCATGTTGTGGCACTTTTGCGCTCCCCTTGGGATGCCTTTCACAGCTGCAGTGTGCTTGGAGCACAGGGCTTCTGTTGGGTTTTCAGGCTGTTGCTGTTTAGGTGGCCTGGAAAGGCCCAGGGATGGCCTTGGAGAGCCGACGCTTCAAAGAACGAGGAGAGACTTCTGATCTTGTCTCGGTCTCGGTGTTTATTAATTGTTTATCTAAAAGATTTTCTTTCAGCCCGACAGAGGTCTGCACAGCAAGTCAGCCATGGGCACACTCCGAAGCCCCCGGGCGGTCACTTATCTTTATACCCTAAGTTACGTGTACAATATTTATCATTTTTCTCCAATACTTTCTACTCTTATTAACCTGTGCACTTCTAGTAACAACCAATCCCCAAGTGCCACCACCACCACAGAAGATGGAGGCCAAGAAGAAGAAGAAGAAGGACAGGACACGCCCCAATTCCTCCATCTTACTTCTCTAGACCCCCCTGTACCAAAATCCTAAACCCTGTGTTTCACACTTTAACTAACTTATCCCTTCACCATTCACCCAGTGAATTCCTCCTATCCTCATACAGGTCTCATCTCCTGTGTAGGATCAAAATCCTGCCACCAGACACTTCTGGCAACATTCCAGGATTCCCGAGCCCCCCAAGGGTGGTCTCGGCCTCTCTGCACCTCCATCCTGAGGTGCTGAGATCCCACATCTCCCCCTTCTGTTTGCACCAGGAAGACCTCTTTTACTATCTGATTCATAGCGTGTTTTAAACATGCAAATATGCATGGGACGACAAGTATGAGGAATAGGAGAATTATTAAAACATAGAATCCTACTCTTAAAATTCCTCTCCATATGGGAGAGATGTCAAAGAAGTCTACCCTTAAAATTCCTCTCCAAATGGGAGAGATGTCAAAGAATTCTACCATACATTTTGCTTTGGCTGACAGATAGGTAAATTACCCCCATTGCTTATTTCAATGAATGAAAGAATGATGCGTATAAGCATCATGAAACTCATGGCTTCACTTCTGTGTGACATCATTGCTTTGCTTTTCATTCAGGACCTTAACAGAGAATCCCCCCAAAGTCCTTAGTTTCTTCTTATTTCTCTTCCGAGTCGTCTTGGCAATCTGAGTCTCGACCCCTGTTTGAGTACTCGTCTCTTTTTTTTTTTCTTGGATCTTTGTTCTGGGATCCGCATTTTCATGTTCTCGCACTCGAAATGGTTTCACGTGTCGTGCCGACACCCACGTCTCGATCTGTGGAGATACAAGCGAAACCCTTGCCCCCCACTAGGTGGCGCTGTCACCGGCCTCCCCAGCTCGGATGACAGCATGAGCTCTACCGCCCCTGTCCTGTCGATTGCCGTGTTCGTGATCTCATTTGAGACCGTGTCTGCTTGGCTTTTAATTCAGCTGAAAATGGAGCTTGAACACCAGAACGTCTCCCTTGAAGGGAAGGGACTGGGACTCCGAGGGTTGTACCAGAAGCATCAAGTCTGAAGAGAGTGTGGAGCCGCTGGGACATAGGATACCGAGCACGGCCCCTCCTCACCCGAGACGTCACTCTCTCCCCCTCGTTCCACCTCCGAATCTCCTCCCCTCGGTCTGTCCCGACTCTGTCTCCTCTCCCTCTGACGTTGTGTCCCTGGCTCCTCCCGCCGGTGTGTACAGCCCGCCCCCCGCCGGCACCCGGGCCCGCCCCGCAATTCGACCCGACTTCGCTCCCGGGTTTTTGCGAGTTTTGCCCGCCGCGCGCGTCTCCGCTACTCTGCCGGCCGGAGCGGCCGCCACCCCCCGGCGCCGCGCTGATAAAAGCCGCGTCTGCACTCATGTCTCCCTTTTCTGTCTCTTCACCCGCGCTCCCCGCCAGCTCCGTCGCTGCCGCGCCGTGCCCCCCGCGAGGAAGCGCCTCCCCCCCCGATCCCTTCTCTTCCCCCTGCACCCCCCCTCCGATCCTGACTCCCTTGTATTCTCCGGAGTTTTAGGACGCTTTAGGAGCTTCTTGGGGTTTCTGGGTTTTGGGACCGGGGGCTTTAATATTATTTCCTGCTCTCTTTTCTCGAGAGCCCTTTCCCCTGGCTTCTTGAGGCCAGAACTAATTAAAATTTTTTCTTTTTTTTTTCTCCTGGAGCTTTGCTCCCCACCCTCCTTCTGAGGGTGCCGGCAACTTTTCGTTGCTCTCCCAGTCTTTTCGACTGTGCCGAGATGATGCCTTTCTGGCATCAATCTTGCCGACGAGAGCAGCTTTAACGCTGTCTCGTCCTTCTTTGTTGCTAAAAAATATAAGTGCCTATTAATTTCCTGCCAAAACCCCACTTCGAATAGCAGGCATGTTTCGGCCAGTGGGTAATTAAGCCTTGCCCACAACAACAGCTGTTTTAATTCTTTTCTTGGGATCCCTTCTGTATATGCTTGAGCCACGCCTTGTAAGGCGGACAAAATTTCCCGTTGTTTTTTGGGAGAGTGTGCAATTATGTTCTTATTTTTTGACCTTCTCACCGAATCTGTCGTCAGAGCTGTCCGAAGGCTCCTGTCTCTGTCCAGCAGGTCACAGGAGAAGGATCCAGAGGCGCCTTCTGGTTCCGATCCGGGCTGCTCTGCGAACTGCCTTCGGCAGAAGCTGAGAGATGGAATTCTCAGTGACTGCTGGTTTTTTTTTTTGCAGACTCTTCTGGCTGTTTTTTTTTTCTTTTCTTTTCTTTTCTTCTTTCTTCTTTTCCTTTTTTTTTTTTTTTTTTTTCTCAGGCTTCTCTCCTCAGGAGCTGTTCTCTCGGCTCTTAAACTCTTCAGCTCTTCAGCTCTTCAGCTCTTCAGCTCTTCAGGGCTGATCCCCCCCCGAAAGGGTTGGTGGGGGGTGCCCACGCAGCGAACGCCACTTGTTAGTTTTCTGTGTTTTTTTTGCTGTTTAGGTGGCCTGGAAAGGCCCAGGGATGGCCTTGGAGAGCCGACGCTTCAAAGAACGAGGAGAGACTTCTGATCTTGTCTCGGTCTCGGTGTTTATTAATTGTTTATCTAAAAGATTTTCTTTCAGCCCGACAGAGGTCTGCACAGCAAGTCAGCCATGGGCACACTCCGAAGCCCCCGGGCGGTCACTTATCTTTATACCCTAAGTTACGTGTACAATATTTATCATTTTTCTCCAATACTTTCTACTCTTATTAACCTGTGCACTTCTAGTAACAACCAATCCCCAAGTGCCACCACCACCACAGAAGATGGAGGCCAAGAAGAAGAAGAAGAAGGACAGGACACGCCCCAATTCCTCCATCTTACTTCTCTAGACCCCCCTGTACCAAAATCCTAAACCCTGTGTTTCACACTTTAACTAACTTATCCCTTCACCATTCACCCAGTGAATTCCTCCTATCCTCATACAGGTCTCATCTCCTGTGTAGGATCAAAATCCTGCCACCAGACACTTCTGGCAACATTCCAGGATTCCCGAGCCCCCCAAGGGTGGTCTCGGCCTCTCTGCACCTCCATCCTGAGGTGCTGAGATCCCACAGGCTTCCTGGTTTAAAAACCACAACTTTAGCCGAAACTGGAGGCTTCTAAATCAGCCTTCGTTTCGGGACGTCCCCAAGGAAAAAGCTGTGGAGGCAGGCATGTTGTGGCACTTCTGCGCTCTTCTTGGGCAGTCCTTCGCAGCGGCTGTGTTCTTGGAACTCAGGGCTTTTTGGTTAGAGGAACAATAACTCTAGGCCGACCTCAAACCTTAAGCCTAGGAAGGAAAATCAGCCTATGATTCAGGATGGTCTCATGGAAATAGCAGTGGAGGCAGCCAAGTAGTGTCACTTTTGCGCTCCCCTTGGGATGCCTTTAACAGCTGCAATGTGCCTGGAGCACAGGGCTTCCTGGTTTTAAAAGTCCTAGGCCTAAGCCTAACAGTAACCCTAGGAAGGTAAATCAGCCGGGTATTAGGGTTCTTCCTAAGGAAAAAGCTGTGAAAGCAGCCATGTTGTGGCACTTCTGCGCTCCCTTTGGGATGCCTTTGGCAGATGCAGTAAGC
The DNA here is from genome assembly GCF_027887145.1 of Ammospiza caudacuta. Lineage (NCBI taxonomy): Eukaryota > Metazoa > Chordata > Aves > Passeriformes > Passerellidae > Ammospiza > Ammospiza caudacuta. The sequence goes on from NW_026682982.1 coordinate 116,278, forward strand.
CTGGAACTCAGGGCTTCCTGGTTTAAAAAACAATGTCCCTAGCTGAGACTGGAGGCAGGTGATTCAGCCTAGGCTTAGCAATGGTGCCAATGAAAACGTGTGGAGGCAGCCATTTTCTGGCCCTTTTGTGCTCCCCTTGGGATGCCTTTCGCAGCTGGCGTGTGCCTGGAGCTCAGAGCTTGCTGGTTTAAAAAGCTCTACACCTAGGCGTAACCCTAACCCTAACCGTAACACTGGTCATTTAAATCAGCCTGGGTTTAGGAATTATCCCAAGGGAAAAGCTGTGGAGACAGCCATGTTGTGGCACTTTTGCGCTCCCCTTGGGATGCCTTTCACAGCTGCAGTGTGCTTGGAGCACAGGGCTTCCTGGTTTAAAAACCACAACTTTAGCCCAAACTGGAGGCTTCTAAATCAGCCTTCGTTTCGGGACGTCCCCAAGGAAAAAGCTGTGGAGGCAGGCATGTTGAGGCACTTCTGCGCTCTTCTTGGGTAGTCCTTCGCAGCTGCTGTCTTCTTGGAACTCAGGGCTTTCTGGTTAAAAGAACACTAACCCTAGGCCTAACTCAAACCTTAAGCCTAGGAAGGAAAATCAGCCTATGATTCGGGATGGTCTCATGGAAATAGCAGTGGAGGCAGCCAAGTTGTGTCACTTTTGCGCTCCCCTTGGGATGCCTTTAACAGCTGCAGTGTGCCTGGAGCACAGGGCTTCCTGGTTTTAAAAGTCCTAGGCCTAAGCCTAACAGTAACCCTAGGAAGGTAAATCAGCCGGGTATTAGGGTTCTTCCTAAGGAAAAAGCTGTGAAAGCAGCCATGTTGTGGCACTTCTGCGCTCCCTTTGGGATGCCTTTGGCAGATGCAGTAAGCCTGGAACTCAGGGCTTCCTGCTTAAAAAAATCCTAGCCCTAGGCTGAGCCCTAACCCTAACCCTAGGCAGATAAATCAGCCTAGGTATAGGGATGGTGCCAAGGAAAAAGCTGTGAATGCTGCCATGTTGTTGCACTTTTGTACTCCCCTTGGGATGCCTTTCACAGGTGCCGTGTGCCTGGAGCTCAGGGCTTCCTGGTTTAAAAAACCATGTCCCTAGCTGAGACTGGAGGCAGGTGATTCAGCCTAGGCTTAGCAATGGTGCCAATGAAAACGTGTGGAGGCAGCCATTTTCTGGCACTTTTGTGCTCCCCTTGGGATGCCTTTCGCAGCTGGCGTGTGCCTGGAGCTCAGAGCTTGCTGGTTTAAAAAGCTCTACACCTAGGCGTAACCCTAACCCTAACCGTAACACTGGTCATTTAAAGCAGCCTGGGTTTAGGAATTATCCCAAGGGAAAAGCTGTGGAGACAGCCATGTTGTGGCACTTTTGCGCTCCCCTTGGGATGCCTTTCACAGCTGCAGTGTGCTTGGAGCACAGGGCTTCCTGGTTTAAAAACCACAACTTTAGCCCAAACTGGAGGCTTCTAAATCAGCCTTCGTTTCGGGACGTCCCCAAGGAAAAAGCTGTGGAGGCAGGCATGTTGAGGCACTTCTGCGCTCTTCTTGGGTAGTCCTTCGCAGCTGCTGTGTTCTTGGAACTCAGGGCTTTCTGGTTAAAAGAACACTAACCCTAGGCCTAACTCAAACCTTAAGCCTAGGAAGGAAAATCAGCTTATGATTCGGGATGGTCTCATGGAAATAGCAGTGGAGGCAGCCAAGTTGTGTCACTTTTGCGCTCCCCTTGGGATGCCTTTAACAGCTGCAGTGTGCCTGGAGCACAGGGCTTCCTGGTTTTAAAAGTCCTAGGCCTAAGCCTAACAGTAACCCTAGGAAGGTAAATCAGCCGGGTATTAGGGTTCTTCCTAAGGAAAAAGCTGTGAAAGCAGCCATGTTGTGGCACTTCTGCGCTCCCTTTGGGATGCCTTTGGCAGATGCAGTAAGCCTGGAACTCAGGGCTTCCTGCTTAAAAAAATCCTAGCCCTAGGCTGAGCCCTAACCCTAACCCTAGGCAGATAAATCAGCCTAGATATAGGGATGGTGCCAAGGAAAAAGCTGTGAAAGCTGCCATGTTGTTGCACTTTTGTACTCCCCTTGGGATGCCTTTCACAGCTGCCGTGTGCCTGGAGCTCAGGGCTTCCTGGTTTAAAAAACCATGTCCCTAGCTGAGACTGGAGGCAGGTGATTCAGCCTAGGCTTAGCAATGGTGCCAATGAAAACGTGTGGAGGCAGCCATTTTCTGGCACTTTTGTGCTCCCCTTGGGATGCCTTTCGCAGCTGCCGTGTGCCTGGAGCTCAGAGCTTGCTGGTTTAAAAAGCTCTACACCTAGGCGTAACCCTAACCCTAACCGTAACACTGGTCATTTAAATCAGCCTGGGTTTAGGAATTATCCCAAGGGAAAAGCTGTGGAGACAGCCATGTTGTGGCACTTTTGCGCTCCCCTTGGGATGCCTTTCACAGCTGCAGTGTGCTTGGAGCACAGGGCTTCCTGGTGTAAAAAACCACAACTTTAGCCCAAACTGGAGGCTTCTAAATCAGCCTTCGTTTCGGGACATCCCCAAGGAAAAAGCTGTGGAGGCAGGCATGTTGAGGCACTTCTGCGCTCTTCTTGGGTAGTCCTTCGCAGCTGCTGTGTTCTTGGAACTCAGGGCTTTCTGGTTAAAAGAACACTAACCCCAGGCCTAACTCAAACCTTAAGCCTAGGAAGGAAAATCAGCCTATGATTTGGGATGGTCTCATGGAAATAGCAGTGGAGGCAGCCAAGTTGTGTCACTTTTGCGCTCCCCTTGGGATGCCTTTCACAGCTGCAGTGTGCCTGGAGCACAGGGCTTCCTGGTTTTAAAAGTCCTAGGCCTAAGCCTAACAGTAACCCTAGGAAGGTAAATCAGCCGGGTATTAGGGTTCTTCCTAAGGAAAAAGCTGTGAAAGCAGCCATGTTGTGGCACTTCTGCGCTCCCTTTGGGATGCCTTTGGCAGATGCAGTAAGCCTGGAACTCAGGGCTTCCTGCTTAAAAAAATCCTAGCCCTAGGCTGAGCCCTAACCCTAAGCCTAGGCAGATAAATCAGCCTAGATATAGGGATGGTGCCAAGGGAAAAGCTGTGGAGACAGCCATGTTGTGGCACTTTTGCGCTGCCCTTGGGATGCCTTTCACAGCTGCAGTGTGCTTGGAGCACAGGGCTTCCTGGTTTAAAAACCACAACTTTAGCCCAAACTGGAGGCTTCTAAATCAGCCTTCGTTTCGGGACGTCCCCAAGGAAAAAGCTGTGGAGGCAGGCATGTTGAGGCACTTCTGCGCTCTTCTTGGGTAGTCCTTCGCAGCTGCTGTGTTCTTGGAACTCAGGGCTTTCTGGTTAAAAGAACACTAACCCTAGGCCTAACTCAAACCTTAAGCCTAGGAAGGAAAATCAGCTTATGATTCGGGATGGTCTCATGGAAATAGCAGTGGAGGCAGCCAAGTTGTGTCACTTTTGCGCTCCCCTTGGGATGCCTTTAACAGCTGCAGTGTGCCTGGAGCACAGGGCTTCCTGGTTTTAAAAGTCCTAGGCCTAAGCCTAACAGTAACCCTAGGAAGGTAAATCAGCCGGGTATTAGGGTTCTTCCTAAGGAAAAAGCTGTGAAAGCAGCCATGTTGTGGCACTTCTGCGCTCCCTTTGGGATGCCTTTGGCAGATGCAGTAAGCCTGGAACTCAGGGCTTCCTGGTTAAAAAAATCCTAGCCCTAGGCTGAGCCCTAACCCTAACCCTAGGCAGATAAATCAGCCTAGGTATAGGGATGGTGCCAAGGAAAAAGCTGTGAATGCTGCCATGTTGTTGCACTTTTGTACTCCCCTTGGGATGCCTTTCACAGGTGCCGTGTGCCTGGAGCTCAGGGCTTCCTGGTTTAAAAAACCATGTCCCTAGCTGAGACTGTAGGCAGGTGATTCAGCCTAGGCTTAGCAATGGTGCCAATGAAAACGTGTGGAGGCAGCCATTTTCTGGCACTTTTGTGCTCCCCTTGGGATGCCTTTCGCAGCTGCCGTGTGCCTGGAGCTCAGAGCTTGCTGGTTTAAAAAGCTCTACACCTAGGCGTAACCCTAACCCTAACCGTAACACTGGTCATTTAAATCAGCCTGGGTTTAGGAATTATCCCAAGGGAAAAGCTGTGGAGACAGCCATGTTGTGGCACTTTTGCGCTCCCCTTGGGATGCCTTTCACAGCTGCAGTGTGCTTGGAGCACAGGGCTTCCTGGTTTAAAAACCACAACTTTAGCCCAAACTGGAGGCTTCTAAATCAGCCTTCGTTTCGGGACGTCCCCAAGGAAAAAGCTGTGGAGGCAGGCATGTTGAGGCACTTCTGCGCTCTTCTTGGGTAGTCCTTCGCAGCTGCTGTGTTCTTGGAACTCAGGGCTTTCTGGTTAAAAGAACACTAACCCTAGGCCTAACTCAAACCTTAAGCCTAGGAAGGAAAATCAGCTTATGATTCGGGATGGTCTCATGGAAATAGCAGTGGAGGCAGCCAAGTTGTGTCACTTTTGCGCTCCCCTTGGGATGCCTTTAACAGCTGCAGTGTGCCTGGAGCACAGGGCTTCCGGGTTTTAAAAGTCCTAGGCCTAAGCCTAAGAGTAACCCTAGGAAGGTAAATCAGCCGGGTATTAGGGTTCTTCCTAAGGAAAAAGCTGTGAAAGCAGCCATGTTGTGGCACTTCTGCGCTCCCTTTGGGATGCCTTTGGCAGATGCAGTAAGCCTGGAACTCAGGGCTTCCTGGTTAAAAAAATCCTAGCCCTAGGCTGAGCCCTAACCCTAACCCTAGGCAGATAAATCAGCCTAGGTATAGGGATGGTGCCAAGGAAAAAGCTGTGAAAGCTGCCATGTTGTTGCACTTTTGTACTCCCCTTGGGATGCCTTTCACAGCTGCCGTGTGCCTGGAGCTCAGGGCTTCCTGGTTTAAAAAACCATGTCCCTAGCTGAGACTGGAGGCAGGTGATTCAGCCTAGGCTTAGCAATGGTGCCAATGAAAACGTGTGGAGGCAGCCATTTTCTGGCACTTTTGTGCTCCCCTTGGGATGCCTTTCGCAGCTGCCGTGTGCCTGGAGCTCAGAGCTTGCTGGTTTAAAAAGCTCTACACCTAGGCGTAACCCTAACCCTAACCGTAACACTGGTCATTTAAATCAGCCTGGGTTTAGGAATTATCCCAAGGGAAAAGCTGTGGAGACAGCCATGTTGTGGCACTTTTGCGCTCCCCTTGGGATGCCTTTCACAGCTGCAGTGTGCTTGGAGCACAGGGCTTCCTGGTGTAAAAAACCACAACTTTAGCCCAAACTGGAGGCTTCTAAATCAGCCTTCGTTTCGGGACATCCCCAAGGAAAAAGCTGTGGAGGCAGGCATGTTGAGGCACTTCTGCGCTCTTCTTGGGTAGTCCTTCGCAGCTGCTGTGTTCTTGGAACTCAGGGCTTTCTGGTTAAAAGAACACTAACCCCAGGCCTAACTCAAACCTTAAGCCTAGGAAGGAAAATCAGCCTATGATTTGGGATGGTCTCATGGAAATAGCAGTGGAGGCAGCCAAGTTGTGTCACTTTTGCGCTCCCCTTGGGATGCCTTTCACAGCTGCAGTGTGCCTGGAGCACAGGGCTTCCTGGTTTTAAAAGTCCTAGGCCTAAGCCTAACAGTAACCCTAGGAAGGTAAATCAGCCGGGTATTAGGGTTCTTCCTAAGGAAAAAGCTGTGAAAGCAGCCATGTTGTGGCACTTCTGCGCTCCCTTTGGGATGCCTTTGGCAGATGCAGTAAGCCTGGAACTCAGGGCTTCCTGCTTAAAAAAATCCTAGCCCTAGGCTGAGCCCTAACCCTAAGCCTAGGCAGATAAATCAGCCTAGATATAGGGATGGTGCCAAGGGAAAAGCTGTGGAGACAGCCATGTTGTGGCACTTTTGCGCTGCCCTTGGGATGCCTTTCACAGCTGCAGTGTGCTTGGAGCACAGGGCTTCCTGGTTTAAAAACCACAACTTTAGCCCAAACTGGAGGCTTCTAAATCAGCCTTCGTTTCGGGACGTCCCCAAGGAAAAAGCTGTGGAGGCAGGCATGTTGAGGCACTTCTGCGCTCTTCTTGGGTAGTCCTTCGCAGCTGCTGTGTTCTTGGAACTCAGGGCTTTCTGGTTAAAAGAACACTAACCCTAGGCCTAACTCAAACCTTAAGCCTAGGAAGGAAAATCAGCTTATGATTCGGGATGGTCTCATGGAAATAGCAGTGGAGGCAGCCAAGTTGTGTCACTTTTGCGCTCCCCTTGGGATGCCTTTAACAGCTGCAGTGTGCCTGGAGCACAGGGCTTCCTGGTTTTAAAAGTCCTAGGCCTAAGCCTAACAGTAACCCTAGGAAGGTAAATCAGCCGGGTATTAGGGTTCTTCCTAAGGAAAAAGCTGTGAAAGCAGCCATGTTGTGGCACTTCTGCGCTCCCTTTGGGATGCCTTTGGCAGATGCAGTAAGCCTGGAACTCAGGGCTTCCTGCTTAAAAAAATCCTAGCCCTAGGCTGAGCCCTAACCCTAACCCTAGGCAGATAAATCAGCCTAGGTATAGGGATGGTGCCAAGGAAAAAGCTGTGAATGCTGCCATGTTGTTGCACTTTTGTACTCCCCTTGGGATGCCTTTCACAGGTGCCGTGTGCCTGGAGCTCAGGGCTTCCTGGTTTAAAAAACCATGTCCCTAGCTGAGACTGGAGGCAGGTGATTCAGCCTAGGCTTAGCAATGGTGCCAATGAAAACGTGTGGAGGCAGCCATTTTCTGGCACTTTTGTGCTCCCCTTGGGATGCCTTTCGCAGCTGCCGTGTGCCTGGAGCTCAGAGCTTGCTGGTTTAAAAAGCTCTACACCTAGGCGTAACCCTAACCCTAACCGTAACACTGGTCATTTAAAGCAGCCTGGGTTTAGGAATTATCCCAAGGGAAAAGCTGTGGAGACAGCCATGTTGTGGCACTTTTGCGCTCCCCTTGGGATGCCTTTCACAGCTGCAGTGTGCTTGGAGCACAGGGCTTCCTGGTTTAAAAACCACAACTTTAGCCCAAACTGGAGGCTTCTAAATCAGCCTTCGTTTCGGGACGTCCCCAAGGAAAAAGCTGTGGAGGCAGGCATGTTGAGGCACTTCTGCGCTCTTCTTGGGTAGTCCTTCGCAGCTGCTGTGTTCTTGGAACTCAGGGCTTTCTGGTTAAAAGAACACTAACCCTAGGCCTAACTCAAACCTTAAGCCTAGGAAGGAAAATCAGCTTATGATTCGGGATGGTCTCATGGAAATAGCAGTGGAGGCAGCCAAGTTGTGTCACTTTTGCGCTCCCCTTGGGATGCCTTTAACAGCTGCAGTGTGCCTGGAGCACAGGGCTTCCTGGTTTTAAAAGTCCTAGGCCTAAGCCTAACAGTAACCCTAGGAAGGTAAATCAGCCGGGTATTAGGGTTCTTCCTAAGGAAAAAGCTGTGAAAGCAGCCATGTTGTGGCACTTCTGCGCTCCCTTTGGGATGCCTTTGGCAGATGCAGTAAGCCTGGAACTCAGGGCTTCCTGCTTAAAAAAATCCTAGCCCTAGGCTGAGCCCTAACCCTAAGCCTAGGCAGATAAATCAGCCTAGGTATAGGGATGGTGCCAAGGAAAAAGCTGTGAAAGCTGCCATGTTGTTGCACTTTTGTACTCCCCTTGGGATGCCTTTCACAGCTGCCGTGTGCCTGGAGCTCAGGGCTTCCTGGTTTAAAAAACCATGTCCCTAGCTGAGACTGGAGGCAGGTGATTCAGCCTAGGCTTAGCAATGGTGCCAATGAAAACGTGTGGAGGCAGCCATTTTCTGGCACTTTTGTGCTCCCCTTGGGATGCCTTTCGCAGCTGCCGTGTGCCTGGAGCTCAGAGCTTGCTGGTTTAAAAAGCTCTACACCTAGGCGTAACCCTAACCCTAACCGTAACACTGGTCATTTAAATCAGCCTGGGTTTAGGAATTATCCCAAGGGAAAAGCTGTGGAGACAGCCATGTTGTGGCACTTTTGCGCTCCCCTTGGGATGCCTTTCACAGCTGCAGTGTGCTTGGAGCACAGGGCTTCCTGGTTTAAAAACCACAACTTTAGCCCAAACTGGAGGCTTCTAAATCAGCCTTCGTTTCGGGACGTCCCCAAGGAAAAAGCTGTGGAGGCAGGCATGTTGAGGCACTTCTGCGCTCTTCTTGGGTAGTCCATCGCAGCTGCTGTGTTCTTGGAACTCAGGGCTTTCTGGTTAAAAGAACACTAACCCTAGGCCTAACTCAAACCTTAAGCCTAGGAAGGAAAATCAGCCTATGATTTGGGATGGTCTCATGGAAATAGCAGTGGAGGCAGCCAAGTTGTGTCACTTTTGCGCTCCCCTTGGGATGCCTTTAACAGCTGCAGTGTGCCTGGAGCACAGGGCTTCCTGGTTTTAAAAGTCCTAGGCCTAAGCCTAACAGTAACCCTAGGAAGGTAAATCAGCCGGGTATTAGGGTTCTTCCTAAGGAAAAAGCTGTGAAAGCAGCCATGTTGTGGCACTTCTGCGCTCCCTTTGGGATGCCTTTGGCAGATGCAGTAAGCCTGGAACTCAGGGCTTCCTGCTTAAAAAAATCCTAGCCCTAGGCTGAGCCCTAACCCTAACCCTAGGCAGATAAATCAGCCTAGGTATAGGGATGGCGCCAAGGAAAAAGCTGTGAAAGCAGCCATGTTGTTGCACTTTTGTACTCCCCTTGGGATGCCTTTCACAGCTGCCAAGTGCCTGGAGCTCAGGGCTTCCTGGTTTAAAAAACCATGTCCCTAGCTGAGACTGGAGGCAGGTGATTCAGCCTAGGCTTAGCAATGGTGCCAATGAAAACGTGTGGAGGCAGCCATTTTCTGGCACTTTTGTGCTCCCCTTGGGATGCCTTTCGCAGCTGCCGTGTGCCTGGAGCTCAGAGCTTGCTGGTTTAAAAAGCTCTACACCTAGGCGTAACCCTAACCCTAACCGTAACACTGGTCATTTAAAGCAGCCTGGGTTTAGGAATTATCCCAAGGGAAAAGCTGTGGAGACAGCCATGTTGTGGCACTTTTGCGCTCCCCTTGGGATGCCTTTCACAGCTGCAGTGTGCTTGGAGCACAGGGCTTCCTGCTTTAAAATACCACAACTTTAGCCCAAACTGGAGGCTTCTAAATCAGCCTTTGTTTCGGGACGTCCCCAAGGAAAAAGCTGTGGAGGCAGGCATGTTGAGGCACTTCTGCGCTCTTCTTGGGTAGTCCTTCGCAGGTGCTGTGTTCTTGGAACTCAGGGCTTTCTGGTTAAAAGAACACTAACCCTAGGCCTAACTCAAACCTTAAGCCTAGGAAGGAAAATCAGCCTATGATTCGGGATGGTCTCATGGAAATAGCAGTGGAGGCAGCCAAGTTGTGTCACTTTTGCGCTCCCCTTGGGATGCCTTTAACAGCTGCAGTGTGCCTGGAGCACAGGGCTTCCTGGTTTTAAAAGTCCTAGGCCTAAGCCTAACAGTAACCCTAGGAAGGTAAATCAGCCGGGTATTAGGGTTCTTCCTAAGGAAAAAGCTGTGAAAGCAGCCATGTTGTGGCACTTCTGCGCTCCCTTTGGGATGCCTTTGGCAGATGCAGTAAGCCTGGAACTCAGGGCTTCCTGCTTAAAAAAATCCTAGCCCTAGGCTGAGCCCTAACCCTAACCCTAGGCAGATAAATCAGCCTAGGTATAGGGATGGTGCCAAGGAAAAAGCTGTGAAAGCAGCCATGTTGTTGCACTTTTGTACTCCCATTGGGATGCCTTTCACAGCTGCCGTGTGCCTGGAGCTCAGGGCTTCCTGGTTTAAAAAACCATGTCCCTAGCTGAGACTGGAGGCAGGTGATTCAGCCTAGGCTTAGCAATGGTGCCAATGAAAACGTGTGGAGGCAGCCATTTTCTGGCACTTTTGTGCTCCCCTTGGGATGCCTTTCGCAGCTGCCGTGTGCCTGGAGCTCAGAGCTTGCTGGTTTAAAAAGCTCTACACCTAGGCGTAACCCTTACCCTAACCGTAACACTGGTCATTTAAAGCAGCCTGGGTTTAGGAATTATCCCAAGGGAAAAGCTGTGGAGACAGCCATGTTGTGGCACTTTTGCGCTCCCCTTGGGATGCCTTTCACAGCTGCAGTGTGCTTGGAGCACAGGGCTTCCTGGTTTAAAAAACCACAACTTTAGCCCAAACTGGAGGCTTCTAAATCAGCCTTCGTTTCGGGACGTCCCCAAGGAAAAAGCTGTGGAGGCAGGCATGTTGAGGCACTTCTGCGCTCTTCTTGGGTAGTCCTTCGCAGCTGCTGTGTTCTTGGAACTCAGGGCTTTCTGGTTAAAAGAACACTAACCCTAGGCCTAACTCAAACCTTAAGCCTAGGAAGGAAAATCAGCCTATGATTTGGGATGGTCTCATGGAAATAGCAGTGGAGGCAGCCAAGTTGTGTCACTTTTGCGCTCCCCTTGGGATGCCTTTAACAGCTGCAGTGTGCCTGGAGCACAGGGCTTCCTGGTTTTAAAAGTCCTAGGCCTAAGCCTAACAGTAACCCTAGGAAGGTAAATCAGCCGGGTATTAGGGTTCTTCCTAAGGAAAAAGCTGTGAAAGCAGCCATGTTGTGGCACTTCTGCGCTCCCTTTGGGATGCCTTTGGCAGATGCAGTAAGCCTGGAACTCAGGGCTTCCTGCTTAAAAAAATCCTAGCCCTAGGCTGAGCCCTAACCCTAACCCTAGGCAGAGAAATCAGCCTAGATATAGGGTTGGTACCAATGGAAAAGCTGTGGAGACAGCCATGTTGTGGCACTTTTGCGCTCCCCTTGGGATGCCTTTCACAGCTGCAGTGTGCTTGGAGCACAGGGCTTCCTGGTGTAAAAAACCACAACTTTAGCCCAAACTGGAGGCTTCTAAATCAGCCTTCGTTTCGGGACGTCCCCAAGGAAAAAGCTGTGGAGGCAGGCATGTTGAGGCACTTCTGCGCTCTTCTTGGGTAGTCCTTCGCAGCTGCTGTGTTCTTGGAACTCAGGGCTTTCTGGTTAAAAGAACACTAACCCTAGGCCTAACTCAAACCTTAAGCCTAGGAAGGAAAATCAGCCTATGATTCGGGATGGTCTCATGGAAATAGCAGTGGAGGCAGCCAAGTTGTGTCACTTTTGCGCTCCCCTTGGGATGCCTTTAACAGCTGCAGTGTGCCTGGAGCACAGGGCTTCCTGGTTTTAAAAGTCCTAGGCCTAAGCCTAACAGTAACCCTAGGAAGGTAAATCAGCCGGGTATTAGGGTTCTTCCTAAGGAAAAAGCTGTGAAAGCAGCCATGTTGTGGCACTTCTGCGCTCCCTTTGGGATGCCTTTGGCAGATGCAGTAAGCCTGGAACTCAGGGCTTCCTGCTTAAAAAAATCCTAGCCCTAGGCTGAGCCCTAACCCTAACCCTAGGCAGATAAATCAGCCTAGGTATAGGGATGGTGCCAAGGAAAAAGCTGTGAAAGCAGCCATGTTGTTGCACTTTTGTACTCCCCTTGGGATGCCTTTCACAGCTGCCGTGTGCCTGGAGCTCAGGGCTTCCTGGTTTAAAAAACCATGTCCCTAGCTGAGACTGGAGGCAGGTGATTCAGCCTAGGCTTAGCAATGGTGCCAATGAAAACGTGTGGAGGCAGCCATTTTCTGGCACTTTTGTGCTCCCCTTGGGATGCCTTTCGCAGCTGGCGTGTGCCTGGAGCTCAGAGCTTGCTGGTTTAAAAAGCTCTACACCTAGGCGTAACCCTAACCCTAACCGTAACACTGGTCATTTAAAGCAGCCTGGGTTTAGGAATTATCCCAAGGGAAAAGCTGTGGAGACAGCCATGTTGTGGCACTTTTGCGCTCCCCTTGGGATGCCTTTCACAGCTGCAGTGTGCTTGGAGCACAGGGCTTCCTGGTTTAAAAACCACAACTTTAGCCCAAACTGTAGGCTTCTAAATCAGCCTTTGTTTCGGGACGTCCCCAAGGAAAAAGCTGTGGAGGCAGGCATGTTGAGGCACTTCTGCGCTCTTCTTGGGTAGTCCTTCGCAGGTGCTGTGTTCTTGGAACTCAGGGCTTTCTGGTTAAAAGAACACTAACCCTAGGCCTAACTCAAACCTTAAGCCTAGGAAGGAAAATCAGCCTATGATTTGGGATGGTCTCATGGAAATAGCAGTGGAGGCAGCCAAGTTGTGTCACTTTTGCGCTCCCCTTGGGATGCCTTTAACAGCTGCAGTGTGCCTGGAGCACAGGGCTTCCTGGTTTTAAAAGTCCTAGGCCTAAGCCTAACAGTAACCCTAGGAAGGTAAATCAGCCGGGTATTAGGGTTCTTCCTAAGGAAAAAGCTGTGAAAGCAGCCATGTTGTGGCACTTCTGCGCTCCCTTTGGGATGCCTTTGGCAGATGCAGTAAGCCTGGAACTCAGGGCTTCCTGCTTAAAAAAATCCTAGCCCTAGGCTGAGCCCTAACCCTAACCCTAGGCAGATAAATCAGCCTAGGTATAGGGATGGTGCCAAGGAAAAAGCTGTGAAAGCTGCCATGTTGTTGCACTTTTGTACTCCCCTTGGGATGCCTTTCACAGCTGCCGTGTGCCTGGAGCTCAGGGCTTCCTGGTTTAAGAAACCATGTCCCTAGCTGAGACTGGAGGCAGGTGATTCAGCCTAGGCTTAGCAATGGTGCCAATGAAAACGTGTGGAGGCAGCCATTTTCTGGCCCTTTTGTGCTCCCCTTGGGATGCCTTTTGCAGCTGCCCTGTGTCTGGAGCTCAGAGCTTGCTGGTTTAAAAAGCTCTACACCTAGGCGTAACCCTAACCCTAACCGTAACACTGGTCATTTAAATCAGCCTGGGTTTAGGAATTATCCCAAGGGAAAAGCTGTGGAGACAGCCATGTTGTGGCACTTTTGCGCTCCCCTTGGGATGCCTTTCACAGCTGCAGTGTGCTTGGAGCACAGGGCTTCCTGGTTTAAAAAACCACAACTTTAGCCCAAACTGGAGGCTTCTAAATCAGCCTTCGTTTCGGGACATCCCCAAGGAAAAAGCTGTGGAGGCAGGCATGTTGAGGCACTTCTGCGCTCTTCTTGGGTAGTCCTTCGCAGCTGCTGTGTTCTTGGAACTCAGGGCTTTCTGGTTAAAAGAACACTAACCCTAGGCCTAACTCAAACCTTAAGCCTAGGAAGGAAAATCAGCCTATGATTCGGGATGGTCTCATGGAAATAGCAGTGGAGGCAGCCAAGTTGTGTCACTTTTGCGCTCCCCTTGGGATGCCTTTAACAGCTGCAGTGTGCCTGGAGCACAGGGCTTCCTGGTTTTAAAAGTCCTAGGCCTAAGCCTAACAGTAACCCTAGGAAGGTAAATCAGCCGGGTATTAGGGTTCTTCCTAAGGAAAAAGCTGTGAAAGCAGCCATGTTGTGGCACTTCTGCGCTCCCTTTGGGATGCCTTTGGCAGATGCAGTAAGCCTGGAACTCAGGGCTTCCTGGTTAAAAAAATCCTAGCCCTAGGCTGAGCCCTAACCCTAACCCTAGGCAGATAAATCAGCCTAGATATAGGGATGGTGCCAATGGAAAAGCTGTGGAGACAGCCATGTTGTGGCACTTTTGCGCTCCCCTTGGGATGCCTTTCACAGCTGCAGTGTGCTTGGAGCACAGGGCTTCCTGGTGTAAAAAACCACAACTTTAGCCCAAACTGGAGGCTTCTAAATCAGCCTTCGTTTCGGGACGTCCCCAAGGAAAAAGCTGTGGAGGCAGGCATGTTGAGGCACTTCTGCGCTCTTCTTGGGTAGTCCTTCGCAGCTGCTGTGTTCTTGGAACTCAGGGCTTTCTGGTTAAAAGAACACTAACCCTAGGCCTAACTCAAACCTTAAGCCTAGGAAGGAAAATCAGCCTATGATTCGGGATGGTCTCATGGAAATAGCAGTGGAGGCAGCCAAGTTGTGTCACTTTTGCGCTCCCCTTGGGATGCCTTTAACAGCTGCAGTGTGCCTGGAGCACAGGGCTTCCTGGTTTTAAAAGTCCTAGGCCTAAGCCTAACAGTAACCCTAGGAAGGTAAATCAGCCGGGTATTAGGGTTCTTCCTAAGGAAAAAGCTGTGAAAGCAGCCATGTTGTGGCACTTCTGCGCTCCCTTTGGGATGCCTTTGGCAGATGCAGTAAGCCTGGAACTCAGGGCTTCCTGCTTAAAAAAATCCTAGCCCTAGGCTGAGCCCTAACCCTAACCCTAGGCAGATAAATCAGCCTAGGTATAGGGATGGTGCCAAGGAAAAAGCTGTGAAAGCAGCCATGTTGTTGCACTTTTGTACTCCCCTTGGGATGCCTTTCACAGCTGCCGTGTGCCTGGAGCTCAGGGCTTCCTGGTTTAAAAAACCATGTCCCTAGCTGAGACTGGAGGCAGGTGATTCAGCCTAGGCTTAGCAATGGTGCCAATGAAAACGTGTGGAGGCAGCCATTTTCTGGCACTTTTGTGCTCCCCTTGGGATGCCTTTCGCAGCTGCCGTGTGCCTGGAGCTCAGAGCTTGCTGGTTATAAAGCTCTACACCTAGGCGTAACCCTAACCCTAACCGTAACACTGGTCATTTAAATCAGCCTGGGTTTAGGAATTATCCCAAGGGAAAAGCTGTGGAGACAGCCATGTTGTGGCACTTTTGCGCTCCCCTTGGGATGCCTTTCACAGCTGCAGTGTGCTTGGAGCACAGGGCTTCCTGGTTTAAAAACCACAACTTTAGCCCAAACTGGAGGCTTCTAAATCAGCCTTCGTTTCGGGACGTCCCCAAGGAAAAAGCTGTGGAGGCAGGCATGTTGAGGCACTTCTGCGCTCTTCTTGGGTAGTCCTTCGCAGCTGCTGTGTTCTTGGAACTCAGGGCTTTCTGGTTAAAAGAACACTAACCCTAGGCCTAACTCAAACCTTAAGCCTAGGAAGGAAAATCAGCCTATGATTTGGGATGGTCTCATGGAAATAGCAGTGGAGGCAGCCAAGTTGTGTCACTTTTGCGCTCCCCTTGGGATGCCTTTAACAGCTGCAGTGTGCCTGGAGCACAGGGCTTCCTGGTTTTAAAAGTCCTAGGCCTAAGCCTAACAGTAACCCTAGGAAGGTAAATCAGCCGGGTATTAGGGTTCTTCCTAAGGAAAAAGCTGTTAAAGCAGCCATGTTGTGGACCTTCTGCGCTCCCTTTGGGATGCCTTTGGCAGATGCAGTAAGCCTGGAACTCAGGGCTTCCTGCTTAAAAAAATCCTAGCCCTAGGCTGAGCCCTAACCCTAACCCTAGGCAGATAAATCAGCCTAGGTATAGGGATGGCGCCAAGGAAAAAGCTGTGAAAGCAGCCATGTTGTTGCACTTTTGTACTCCCCTTGGGATGCCTTTCACAGCTGCCGTGTGCCTGGAGCTCAGGGCTTCCTGGTTTAAAAAACCATGTCCCTAGCTGAGACTGGAGGCAGGTGATTCAGCCTAGGCTTAGCAATGGTGCCAATGAAAACGTGTGGAGGCAGCCATTTTCTGGCACTTTTGTGCTCCCCTTGGGATGCCTTTCGCAGCTGGCGTGTGCCTGGAGCTCAGAGCTTGCTGGTTTAAAAAGCTCTACACCTAGGCGTAACCCTAACCCTAACCGTAACACTGGTCATTTAAAGCAGCCTGGGTTTAGGAATTATCCCAAGGGAAAAGCTGTGGAGACAGCCATGTTGTGGCACTTTTGCGCTCCCCTTGGGATGCCTTTCACAGCTGCAGTGTGCTTGGAGCACAGGGCTTCCTGGTTTAAAATACCACATCTTTAGCCCAAACTGTAGGCTTCTAAATCAGCCTTTGTTTCGGGACGTCCCCAAGGAAAAAGCTGTGGAGGCAGGCATGTTGAGGCACTTCTGCGCTCTTCTTGGGTAGTCCTTCGCAGGTGCTGTGTTCTTGGAACTCAGGGCTTTCTGGTTAAAAGAACACTAACCCTAGGCCTAACTCAAACCTTAAGCCTAGGAAGGAAAATCAGCCTATGATTCGGGATGGTCTCATGGAAATAGCAGTGGAGGCAGCCAAGTTGTGTCACTTTTGCGCTCCCCTTGGGATGCCTTTAACAGCTGCAGTGTGCCTGGAGCACAGGGCTTCCTGGTTTTAAAAGTCCTAGGCCTAAGCCTAACAGTAACCCTAGGAAGGTAAATCAGCCGGGTATTAGGGTTCTTCCTAAGGAAAAAGCTGTGAAAGCAGCCATGTTGTGGCACTTCTGCGCTCCCTTTGGGATGCCTTTGGCAGATGCAGTAAGCCTGGAACTCAGGGCTTCCTGCTTAAAAAAATCCTAGCCCTAGGCTGAGCCCTAACCCTAACCCTAGGCAGATAAATCAGCCTAGGTATAGGGATGGTGCCAAGGAAAAAGCTGTGAAAGCTGCCATGTTGTTGCACTTTTGTACTCCCCTTGGGATGCCTTTCACAGCTGCCGTGTGCCTGGAGCTCAGGGCTTCCTGGTTTAAGAAACCATGTCCCTAGCTGAGACTGGAGGCAGGTGATTCAGCCTAGGCTTAGCAATGGTGCCAATGAAAACGTGTGGAGGCAGCCATTTTCTGGCACTTTTGTGCTCCCCTTGGGATGCCTTTCGCAGCTGCCGTGTGCCTGGAGCTCAGAGCTTGCTGGTTTAAAAAGCTCTACACCTAGGCGTAACCCTAACCCTAACCGTAACACTGGTCATTTAAAGCAGCCTGGGTTTAGGAATTATCCCAAGGGAAAAGCTGTGGAGACAGCCATGTTGTGGCACTTTTGCGCTCCCCTTGGGATGCCTTTCACAGCTGCAGTGTGCTTGGAGCACAGGGCTTCCTGGTTTAAAAAACCACAACTTTAGCCCAAACTGGAGGCTTCTAAATCAGCCTTCGTTTCGGGACGTCCCCAAGGAAAAAGCTGTGGAGGCAGGCATGTTGAGGCACTTCTGCGCTCTTCTTGGGCAGTCCTTCGCAGCTGCTGTGTTCTTGGAACTCAGGGCTTTCTGGTTAAAAGAACACTAACCCTAGGCCTAACTCAAACCTTAAGCCTAGGAAGGAAAATCAGCCTATGATTCGGGATGGTCTCATGGAAATAGCAGTGGAGGCAGCCAAGTTGTGTCACTTTTGCGCTCCCCTTGGGATGCCTTTAACAGCTGCAGTGTGCCTGGAGCACAGGGCTTCCTGGTTTTAAAAGTCCTAGGCCTAAGCCTAACAGTAACCCTAGGAAGGTAAATCAGCCGGGTATTAGGGTTCTTCCTAAGGAAAAAGCTGTGAAAGCAGCCATGTTGTGGCACTTCTGCGCTCCCTTTGGGATGCCTTTGGCAGATGCAGAAAGCCAGGAACTCAGGGCTTCCTGGTTAAAAAAATCCTTGCCCTTGGCTGAGCCCTAACCCTAACCCTAGGCAGATAAATCAGCCTAGGTATAGGGATGGTGCCAAGGAAAAAGCTGTGAAAGCTGCCATGTTGTTGCACTTTTGTACTCCCCTGGGGATGCCTTTCACAGCTGCCTTGTGCCTGGAGCTCAGGGCTTCCTGGTTTAAAAAACCATGTCCCTAGCTGAGACTGGAGGCAGGTGATTCAGCCTAGGCTTAGCAATGGTGCCAATGAAAACGTGTGGAGGCAGCCATTTTCTGGCACTTTTGTGCTCCCCTTGGGATGCCTTTCGCAGCTGCCGTCTGCCTGGAGCTCAGAGCTTGCTGGTTATAAAGCTCTACACCTAGGCGTAACCCTAACCCTAACCGTAACACTGGTCATTTAAATCAGCCTGGGTTTAGGAATTATCCCAAGGGAAAAGCTGTGGAGACAGCCATGTTGTGGCACTTTTGCGCTCCCCTTGGGATGCCTTTCACAGCTGCAGTGTGCTTGGAGCACAGGGCTTCCTGGTTTAAAAACCACAACTTTAGCCCAAACTGGAGGCTTCTAAATCAGCCTTCGTTTCGGGACGTCCCCAAGGAAAAAGCTGTGGAGGCAGGCATGTTGAGGCACTTCTGCGCTCTTCTTGGGTAGTCCTTCGCAGCTGCTGTGTTCTTGGAACTCAGGGCTTTCTGGTTAAAAGAACACTAACCCTAGGCCTAACTCAAACCTTAAGCCTAGGAAGGAAAATCAGCCTATGATTTGGGATGGTCTCATGGAAATAGCAGTGGAGGCAGCCAAGTTGTGTCACTTTTGCGCTCCCCTTGGGATGCCTTTAACAGCTGCAGTGTGCCTGGAGCACAGGGCTTCCTGGTTTTAAAAGTCCTAGGCCTAAGCCTAACAGTAACCCTAGGAAGGTAAATCAGCCGGGTATTAGGGTTCTTCCTAAGGAAAAAGCTGTGAAAGCAGCCATGTTGTGGCACTTCTGCGCTCCCTTTGGGATGCCTTTGGCAGATGCAGTAAGCCTGGAACTCAGGGCTTCCTGCTTAAAAAAATCCTAGCCCTAGGCTGAGCCCTAACCCTAACCCTAGGCAGATAAATCAGCCTAGGTATAGGGATGGTGCCAAGGAAAAAGCTGTGAAAGCTGCCATGTTGTTGCACTTTTGTACTCCCCTTGGGATGCCTTTCACAGCTGCCGTGTGCCTGGAGCTCAGGGCTTCCTGGTTTAAGAAACCATGTCCCTAGCTGAGACTGGAGGCAGGTGATTCAGCCTAGGCTTAGCAATGGTGCCAATGAAAACGTGTGGAGGCAGCCATTTTCTGGCCCTTTTGTGCTCCCCTTGGGATGCCTTTCGCAGCTGCCGTGTGCCTGGAGCTCAGAGCTTGCTGGTTTAAAAAGCTCTACACCTAGGCGTAACCCTAACCCTAACCGTAACACTGGTCATTTAAATCAGCCTGGGTTTAGGAATTATCCCAAGGGAAAAGCTGTGGAGACAGCCATGTTGTGGCACTTTTGCGCTCCCCTTGGGATGCCTTTCACAGCTGCAGTGTGCTTGGAGCACAGGGCTTCCTGGTTTAAAAAACCACAACTTTAGCCCAAACTGGAGGCTTCTAAATCAGCCTTCGTTTCGGGACGTCCCCAAGGAAAAAGCTGTGGAGGCAGGCATGTTGAGGCACTTCTGCGCTCTTCTTGGGCAGTCCTTCGCAGCTGCTGTGTTCTTGGAACTCAGGGCTTTCTGGTTAAAAGAACACTAACCCTAGGCCTAACTCAAACCTTAAGCCTAGGAAGGAAAATCAGCCTATGATTCGGGATGGTCTCATGGAAATAGCAGTGGAGGCAGCCAAGTTGTGTCACTTTTGCGCTCCCCTTGGGATGCCTTTAACAGCTGCAGTGTGCCTGGAGCACAGGGCTTCCTGGTTTTAAAAGTCCTAGGCCTAAGCCTAACAGTAACCCTAGGAAGGTAAATCAGCCGGGTATTAGGGTTCTTCCTAAGGAAAAAGCTGTGAAAGCAGCCATGTTGTGGCACTTCTGCGCTCCCTTTGGGATGCCTTTGGCAGATGCAGAAAGCCAGGAACTCAGGGCTTCCTGGTTAAAAAAATCCTTGCCCTTGGCTGAGCCCTAACCCTAACCCTAGGCAGATAAATCAGCCTAGGTATAGGGATGGTGCCAAGGAAAAAGCTGTGAAAGCTGCCATGTTGTTGCACTTTTGTACTCCCCTGGGGATGCCTTTCACAGCTGCCTTGTGCCTGGAGCTCAGGGCTTCCTGGTTTAAAAAACCATGTCCCTAGCTGAGACTGGAGGCAGGTGATTCAGCCTAGGCTTAGCAATGGTGCCAATGAAAACGTGTGGAGGCAGCCATTTTCTGGCACTTTTGTGCTCCCCTTGGGATGCCTTTCGCAGCTGCCGTGTGCCTGGAGCTCAGAGCTTGCTGGTTATAAAGCTCTACACCTAGGCGTAACCCTAACCCTAACCGTAACACTGGTCATTTAAATCAGCCTGGGTTTAGGAATTATCCCAAGGGAAAAGCTGTGGAGACAGCCATGTTGTGGCACTTTTGCGCTCCCCTTGGGATGCCTTTCACAGCTGCAGTGTGCTTGGAGCACAGGGCTTCCTGGTTTTAAAAGTCCTAGGCCTAAGCCTAACAGTAACCCTAGGAAGGTAAATCAGCCGGGTATTAGGGTTCTTCCTAAGGAAAAAGCTGTGAAAGCAGCCATGTTGTGGCACTTCTGCGCTCCCTTTGGGATGCCTTTGGCAGATGCAGTAAGCCTGGAACTCAGGGCTTCCTGCTTAAAAAAATCCTAGCCCTAGGCTGAGCCCTAACCCTAACCCTAGGCAGATAAATCAGCCTAGGTATAGGGATGGTGCCAAGGAAAAAGCTGTGAAAGCTGCCATGTTGTTGCACTTTTGTACTCCCCTGGGGATGCCTTTCACAGCTGCCGTGTGCCTGGAGCTCAGGGCTTCCTGGTTTAAAAAACAATGTCCCTAGCTGAGACTGGAGGCAGGTGATTCAGCCTAGGCTTAGCAATGGTGCCAATGAAAACGTGTGGAGGCAGCCATTTTCTGGCACTTTTGTGCTCCCCTTGGGATGCCTTTCGCAGCTGCCGTCTGCCTGGAGCTCAGAGCTTGCTGGTTATAAAGCTCTACACCTAGGCGTAACCCTAACCCTAACCGTAACACTGGTCATTTAAATCAGCCTGGGTTTAGGAATTATCCCAAGGGAAAAGCTGTGGAGACAGCCATGTTGTGGCACTTTTGCGCTCCCCTTGGGATGCCTTTCACAGCTGCAGTGTGCTTGGAGCACAGGGCTTCCTGGTTTAAAAACCACAACTTTAGCCCAAACTGGAGGCTTCTAAATCAGCCTTCGTTTCGGGACGTCCCCAAGGAAAAAGCTGTGGAGGCAGGCATGTTGAGGCACTTCTGCGCTCTTCTTGGGTAGTCCTTCGCAGCTGCTGTGTTCTTGGAACTCAGGGCTTTCTGGTTAAAAGAACACTAACCCTAGGCCTAACTCAAACCTTAAGCCTAGGAAGGAAAATCAGCCTATGATTTGGGATGGTCTCATGGAAATAGCAGTGGAGGCAGCCAAGTTGTGTCACTTTTGCGCTCCCCTTGGGATGCCTTTAACAGCTGCAGTGTGCCTGGAGCACAGGGCTTCCTGGTTTTAAAAGTCCTAGGCCTAAGCCTAACAGTAACCCTAGGAAGGTAAATCAGCCGGGTATTAGGGTTCTTCCTAAGGAAAAAGCTGTGAAAGCAGCCATGTTGTGGCACTTCTGCGCTCCCTTTGGGATGCCTTTGGCAGATGCAGTAAGCCTGGAACTCAGGGCTTCCTGCTTAAAAAAATCCTAGCCCTAGGCTGAGCCCTAACCCTAACCCTAGGCAGATAAATCAGCCTAGGTATAGGGATGGTGCCAAGGAAAAAGCTGTGAAAGCTGCCATGTTGTTGCACTTTTGTACTCCCCTTGGGATGCCTTTCACAGCTGCCGTGTGCCTGGAGCTCAGGGCTTCCTGGTTTAAGAAACCATGTCCCTAGCTGAGACTGGAGGCAGGTGATTCAGCCTAGGCTTAGCAATGGTGCCAATGAAAACGTGTGGAGGCAGCCATTTTCTGGCCCTTTTGTGCTCCCCTTGGGATGCCTTTCGCAGCTGCCGTGTGCCTGGAGCTCAGAGCTTGCTGGTTTAAAAAGCTCTACACCTAGGCGTAACCCTAACCCTAACCGTAACACTGGTCATTTAAATCAGCCTGGGTTTAGGAATTATCCCAAGGGAAAAGCTGTGGAGACAGCCATGTTGTGGCACTTTTGCGCTCCCCTTGGGATGCCTTTCACAGCTGCAGTGTGCTTGGAGCACAGGGCTTCCTGGTTTAAAAAACCACAACTTTAGCCCAAACTGGAGGCTTCTAAATCAGCCTTCGTTTCGGGACGTCCCCAAGGAAAAAGCTGTGGAGGCAGGCATGTTGAGGCACTTCTGCGCTCTTCTTGGGCAGTCCTTCGCAGCTGCTGTGTTCTTGGAACTCAGGGCTTTCTGGTTAAAAGAACACTAACCCTAGGCCTAACTCAAACCTTAAGCCTAGGAAGGAAAATCAGCCTATGATTCGGGATGGTCTCATGGAAATAGCAGTGGAGGCAGCCAAGTTGTGTCACTTTTGCGCTCCCCTTGGGATGCCTTTAACAGCTGCAGTGTGCCTGGAGCACAGGGCTTCCTGGTTTTAAAAGTCCTAGGCCTAAGCCTAACAGTAACCCTAGGAAGGTAAATCAGCCGGGTATTAGGGTTCTTCCTAAGGAAAAAGCTGTGAAAGCAGCCATGTTGTGGCACTTCTGCGCTCCCTTTGGGATGCCTTTGGCAGATGCAGAAAGCCAGGAACTCAGGGCTTCCTGGTTAAAAAAATCCTTGCCCTTGGCTGAGCCCTAACCCTAACCCTAGGCAGATAAATCAGCCTAGGTATAGGGATGGTGCCAAGGAAAAAGCTGTGAAAGCTGCCATGTTGTTGCACTTTTGTACTCCCCTGGGGATGCCTTTCACAGCTGCCTTGTGCCTGGAGCTCAGGGCTTCCTGGTTTAAAAAACCATGTCCCTAGCTGAGACTGGAGGCAGGTGATTCAGCCTAGGCTTAGCAATGGTGCCAATGAAAACGTGTGGAGGCAGCCATTTTCTGGCACTTTTGTGCTCCCCTTGGGATGCCTTTCGCAGCTGCCGTGTGCCTGGAGCTCAGAGCTTGCTGGTTATAAAGCTCTACACCTAGGCGTAACCCTAACCCTAACCGTAACACTGGTCATTTAAATCAGCCTGGGTTTAGGAATTATCCCAAGGGAAAAGCTGTGGAGACAGCCATGTTGTGGCACTTTTGCGCTCCCCTTGGGATGCCTTTCACAGCTGCAGTGTGCTTGGAGCACAGGGCTTCCTGGTTTTAAAAGTCCTAGGCCTAAGCCTAACAGTAACCCTAGGAAGGTAAATCAGCCGGGTATTAGGGTTCTTCCTAAGGAAAAAGCTGTGAAAGCAGCCATGTTGTGGCACTTCTGCGCTCCCTTTGGGATGCCTTTGGCAGATGCAGTAAGCCTGGAACTCAGGGCTTCCTGCTTAAAAAAATCCTAGCCCTAGGCTGAGCCCTAACCCTAACCCTAGGCAGATAAATCAGCCTAGGTATAGGGATGGTGCCAAGGAAAAAGCTGTGAAAGCTGCCATGTTGTTGCACTTTTGTACTCCCCTGGGGATGCCTTTCACAGCTGCCGTGTGCCTGGAGCTCAGGGCTTCCTGGTTTAAAAAACAATGTCCCTAGCTGAGACTGGAGGCAGGTGATTCAGCCTAGGCTTAGCAATGGTGCCAATGAAAACGTGTGGAGGCAGCCATTTTCTGGCACTTTTGTGCTCCCCTTGGGATGCCTTTCGCAGCTGCCGTCTGCCTGGAGCTCAGAGCTTGCTGGTTATAAAGCTCTACACCTAGGCGTAACCCTAACCCTAACCGTAACACTGGTCATTTAAATCAGCCTGGGTTTAGGAATTATCCCAAGGGAAAAGCTGTGGAGACAGCCATGTTGTGGCACTTTTGCGCTCCCCTTGGGATGCCTTTCACAGCTGCAGTGTGCTTGGAGCACAGGGCTTCCTGGTTTAAAAACCACAACTTTAGCCCAAACTGGAGGCTTCTAAATCAGCCTTCGTTTCGGGACGTCCCCAAGGAAAAAGCTGTGGAGGCAGGCATGTTGAGGCACTTCTGCGCTCTTCTTGGGTAGTCCTTCGCAGCTGCTGTGTTCTTGGAACTCAGGGCTTTCTGGTTAAAAGAACACTAACCCTAGGCCTAACTCAAACCTTAAGCCTAGGAAGGAAAATCAGCCTATGATTTGGGATGGTCTCATGGAAATAGCAGTGGAGGCAGCCAAGTTGTGTCACTTTTGCGCTCCCCTTGGGATGCCTTTCACAGCTGCAGTGTGCCTGGAGCACAGGGCTTCCTGGTTTTAAAAGTCCTAGGCCTAAGCCTAACAGTCACCCTAGGAAGGTAAATCAGCCGGGTATTAGGGTTCTTCCTAAGGAAAAAGCTGTGAAAGCAGCCATGTTGTGGACCTTCTGCGCTCCCTTTGGGATGCCTTTGGCAGATGCAGTAAGCCTGGAACTCAGGGCTTCCTGCTTAAAAAAATCCTAGCCCTAGGCTGAGCCCTAACCCTAACCCTAGGCAGATAAATCAGCCTAGGTATAGGGATGGCGCCAAGGAAAAAGCTGTGAAAGCAGCCATGTTGTTGCACTTTTGTACTCCCCTTGGGATGCCTTTCACAGCTGCCGTGTGCCTGGAGCTCAGGGCTTCCTGGTTTAAAAAACCATGTCCCTAGCTGAGACTGGAGGCAGGTGATTCAGCCTAGGCTTAGCAATGGTGCCAATGAAAACGTGTGGAGGCAGCCATTTTCTGGCACTTTTGTGCTCCCCTTGGGATGCCTTTCGCAGCTGGCGTGTGCCTGGAGCTCAGAGCTTGCTGGTTTAAAAAGCTCTACACCTAGGCGTAACCCTAACCCTAACCGTAACACTGGTCATTTAAAGCAGCCTGGGTTTAGGAATTATCCCAAGGGAAAAGCTGTGGAGACAGCCATGTTGTGGCACTTTTGCGCTCCCCTTGGGATGCCTTTCACAGCTGCAGTGTGCTTGGAGCACAGGGCTTCCTGGTTTAAAAACCACAACTTTACCCCAAACTGGAGGCTTCTAAATCAGCCTTTGTTTCGGGACGTCCCCAAGGAAAAAGCTGTGGAGGCAGGCATGTTGAGGCACTTCTGCGCTCTTCTTGGGTAGTCCTTCGCAGGTGCTGTGTTCTTGGAACTCAGGGCTTTCTGGTTAAAAGAACACTAACCCTAGGCCTAACTCAAACCTTAAGCCTAGGAAGGAAAATCAGCCTATGATTCGGGATGGTCACATGGAAATAGCTGTGGAGGCAGCCAAGTTGTGTCACTTTTGCGCTCCCCTTGGGATGCCTTTAACAGCTGCAGTGTGCCTGGAGCACAGGGCTTCCTGGTTTTAAAAGTCCTAGGCCTAAGCCTAACAGTAACCCTAGGAAGGTAAATCAGCCGGGTATTAGGGTTCTTCCTAAGGAAAAAGCTGTGAAAGCAGCCATGTTGTGGCACTTCTGCGCTCCCTTTGGGATGCCTTTGGCAGATGCAGTAAGCCTGGAACTCAGGGCTTCCTGCTTAAAAAAATCCTAGCCCTAGGCTGAGCCCTAACCCTAACCCTAGGCAGATAAATCAGCCTAGGTATAGGGATGGTGCCAAGGAAAAAGCTGTGAAAGCTGCCATGTTGTTGCACTTTTGTACTCCCCTTGGGATGCCTTTCACAGCTGCCGTGTGCCTGGAGCTCAGGGCTTCCTGGTTTAAGAAACCATGTCCCTAGCTGAGACTGGAGGCAGGTGATTCAGCCTAGGCTTAGCAATGGTGCCAATGAAAACGTGTGGAGGCAGCCATTTTCTGGCCCTTTTGTGCTCCCCTTGGGATGCCTTTCGCAGCTGCCGTGTGCCTGGAGCTCAGAGCTTGCTGGTTTAAAAAGCTCTACACCTAGGCGTAACCCTAACCCTAACCGTAACACTGGTCATTTAAATCAGCCTGGGTTTAGGAATTATCCCAAGGGAAAAGCTGTGGAGACAGTCATGTTGTGGCACTTTTGCGCTCCCCTTGGGATGCCTTTCACAGCTGCAGTGTGCTTGGAGCACAGGGCTTCCTGGTTTAAAAAACCACAACTTTAGCCCAAACTGGAGGCTTCTAAATCAGCCTTCGTTTCGGGACGTCCCCAAGGAAAAAGCTGTGGAGGCAGGCATGTTGAGGCACTTCTGCGCTCTTCTTGGGCAGTCCTTTGCAGCTGCTGTGTTCTTGGAACTCAGGGCTTTCTGGTTAAAAGAACACTAACCCTAGGCCTAACTCAAACCTTAAGCCTAGGAAGGAAAATCAGCCTATGATTTGGGATGGTCTCATGGAAATAGCAGTGGAGGCAGCCAAGTTGTGTCACTTTTGCGCTCCCCTTGGGATGCCTTTAACAGCTGCAGTGTGCCTGGAGCACAGGGCTTCCTGGTTTTAAAAGTCCTAGGCCTAAGCCTAACAGTAACCCTAGGAAGGTAAATCAGCCGGGTATTAGGGTTCTTCCTAAGGAAAAAGCTGTGAAAGCAGCCATGTTGTGGCACTTCACCGCTTCCTTTGGGATGCCTTTGGCAGATGCAGAAAGCCAGGAACTCAGGGCTTCCTGGTTAAAAAAATCCTTGCCCTTGGCTGAGCCCTAACCCTAACCCTAGGCAGATAAATCAGCCTAGGTATAGGGATGGTGCCAAGGAAAAAGCTGTGAAAGCAGCCATGTTGTTGCACTTTTGTACTCCCCTTGGGATGCCTTTCACAGCTGCCGTGTGCCTGGAGCTCAGGGCTTCCTGGTTTAAAAAACCATGTCCCTAGCTGAGACTGGAGGCAGGTGATTCAGCCTAGGCTTAGCAATGGTGCCAATGAAAACGTGTGGAGGCAGCCATTTTCTGGCACTTTTGTGCTCCCCTTGGGATGCCTTTCGCAGCTGCCGTGTGCCTGGAGCTCAGAGCTTGCTGGTTTAAAAAGCTCTACACCTAGGCGTAACCCTAACCCTAACCGTAACACTGGTCATTTAAATCAGCCTGGGTTTAGGAATTATCCCAAGGGAAAAGCTGTGGAGACAGCCATGTTGTGGCACTTTTGCGCTCCCCTTGGGATGCCTTTCACAGCTGCAGTGTGCTTGGAGCACAGGGCTTCCTGGTTTAAAAACCACAACTTTAGCCCAAACTGGAGGCTTCTAAATCAGCCTTCGTTTCGGGACGTCCCCAAGGAAAAAGCTGTGGAGGCAGGCATGTTGAGGCACTTCTGCGCTCTTCTTGGGTAGTCCTTCGCAGCTGCTGTGTTCTTGGAACTCAGGGCTTTCTGGTTAAAAGAACACTAACCCTAGGCCTAACTCAAACCTTAAGCCTAGGAAGGAAAATCAGCCTATGATTTGGGATGGTCTCATGGAAATAGCAGTGGAGGCAGCCAAGTTGTGTCACTTTTGCGCTCCCCTTGGGATGCCTTTAACAGCTGCAGTGTGCCTGGAGCACAGGGCTTCCTGGTTTTAAAAGTCCTAGGCCTAAGCCTAACAGTAACCCTAGGAAGGTAAATCAGCCGGGTATTAGGGTTCTTCCTAAGGAAAAAGCTGTGAAAGCTGCCATGTTGTGGACCTTCTGCGCTCCCTTTGGGATGCCTTTGGCAGATGCAGTAAGCCTGGAACTCAGGGCTTCCTGCTTAAAAAAATCCTAGCCCTAGGCTGAGCCCTAACCCTAACCCTAGGCAGATAAATCAGCCTAGGTATAGGGATGGCGCCAAGGAAAAAGCTGTGAAAGCAGCCATGTTGTTGCACTTTTGTACTCCCCTTGGGATGCCTTTCACAGCTTCCGTGTGCCTGGAGCTCAGGGCTTCCTGGTTTAAAAAACCATGTCCCTAGCTGAGACTGGAGGCAGGTGATTCAGCCTAGGCTTAGCAATGGTGCCAATGAAAACGTGTGGAGGCAGCCATTTTCTGGCACTTTTGTGCTCCCCTTGGGATGCCTTTCGCAGCTGCCGTGTGCCTGGAGCTCAGAGCTTGCTGGTTTAAAAAGCTCTACACCTAGGCGTAACCCTAACCCTAACCGTAACACTGGTCATTTAAAGCAGCCTGGGTTTAGGAATTATCCCAAGGGAAAAGCTGTGGAGACAGCCATGTTGTGGCACTTTTGCGCTCCCCTTGGGATGCCTTTCACAGCTGCAGTGTGCTTGGAGCACAGGGCTTCCTGGTGTAAAATACCACAACTTTAGCCCAAACTGTAGGCTTCTAAATCAGCCTTTGTTTCGGGACGTCCCCAAGGAAAAAGCTGTGGAGGCAGGCATGTTGAGGCACTTCTGCGCTCTTCTTGGGTAGTCCTTCGCAGCTGCTGTGTTCTTGGAACTCAGGGCTTTCTGGTTAAAAGAACACTAACCCTAGGCCTAACTCAAACCTTAAGCCTAGGAAGGAAAATCAGCCTATGATTCGGGATGGTCTCATGGAAATAGCAGTGGAGGCAGCCAAGTTGTGTCACTTTTGCGCTCCCCTTGGGATGCCTTTAACAGCTGCAGTGTGCCTGGAGCACAGGGCTTCCTGGTTTTAAAAGTCCTAGGCCTAAGCCTAACAGTAACCCTAGGAAGGTAAATCAGCCGGGTATTAGGGTTCTTCCTAAGGAAAAAGCTGTGAAAGCAGCCATGTTGTGGCACTTCTGCGCTCCCTTTGGGATGCCTTTGGCAGATGCAGTAAGCCTGGAACTCAGGGCTTCCTGCTTAAAAAAATCCTAGCCCTAGGCTGAGCCCTAACCCTAACCCTAGGCAGATAAATCAGCCTAGGTATAGGGATGGTGCCAAGGAAAAAGCTGTGAAAGCTGCCATGTTGTTGCACTTTTGTACTCCCCTTGGGATGCCTTTCACAGCTGCCAAGTGCCTGGAGCTCAGAGCTTCCTGGTTTAAGAAACCATGTCCCTAGCTGAGACTGGAGGCAGGTGATTCAGCCTAGGCTTAGCAATGGTGCCAATGAAAACGTGTGGAGGCAGCCATTTTCTGGCCCTTTTGTGCTCCCCTTGGGATGCCTTTCGCAGCTGCCGTGTGCCTGGAGCTCAGAGCTTGCTGGTTTAAAAAGCTCTACACCTAGGCGTAACCCTAACCCTAACCGTAACACTGGTCATTTAAATCAGCCTGGGTTTAGGAATTATCCCAAGGGAAAAGCTGTGGAGACAGCCATGTTGTGGCACTTTTGCGCTCCCCTTGGGATGCCTTTCACAGCTGCAGTGTGCTTGGAGCACAGGGCTTCCTGGTTTAAAAAACCACAACTTTAGCCCAAACTGGAGGCTTCTAAATCAGCCTTCGTTTCGGGACGTCCCCAAGGAAAAAGCTGTGGAGGCAGGCATGTTGAGGCACTTCTGCGCTCTTCTTGGGCAGTCCTTCGCAGCTGCTGTGTTCTTGGAACTCAGGGCTTTCTGGTTAAAAGAACACTAACCCTAGGCCTAACTCAAACCTTAAGCCTAGGAAGGAAAATCAGCCTATGATTCGGGATGGTCACATGGAAATAGCTGTGGAGGCAGCCAAGTTGTGTCACTTTTGCGCTCCCCTTGGGATGCCTTTAA
This sequence comes from Ammospiza caudacuta, assembly GCF_027887145.1. Lineage (NCBI taxonomy): Eukaryota > Metazoa > Chordata > Aves > Passeriformes > Passerellidae > Ammospiza > Ammospiza caudacuta. The sequence goes on from NW_026682982.1 coordinate 145,100, forward strand.
CAGCTGCAGTGTGCCTGGAGCACAGGGCTTCCTGGTTTTAAAAGTCCTAGGCCTAAGCCTAACAGTAACCCTAGGAAGGTAAATCAGCCGGGTATTAGGGTTCTTCCTAAGGAAAAAGCTGTGAAAGCAGCCATGTTGTGGCACTTCTGCGCTCCCTTTGGGATGCCTTTGGCAGATGCAGTAAGCCTGGAACTCAGGGCTTCCTGCTTAAAAAAATCCTAGCCCTAGGCTGAGCCCTAACCCTAACCCTAGGCAGATAAATCAGCCTAGGTATAGGGATGGTGCCAAGGAAAAAGCTGTGAAAGCTGCCATGTTGTTGCACTTTTGTACTCCCCTTGGGATGCCTTTCACAGCTGCCGTGTGCCTGGAGCTCAGGGCTTCCTGGTTTAAGAAACCATGTCCCTAGCTGAGACTGGAGGCAGGTGATTCAGCCTAGGCTTAGCAATGGTGCCAATGAAAACGTGTGGAGGCAGCCATTTTCTGGCCCTTTTGTGCTCCCCTTGGGATGCCTTTCGCAGCTGCCGTGTGCCTGGAGCTCAGAGCTTGCTGGTTTAAAAAGCTCTACACCTAGGCGTAACCCTAACCCTAACCGTAACACTGGTCATTTAAATCAGCCTGGGTTTAGGAATTATCCCAAGGGAAAAGCTGTGGAGACAGTCATGTTGTGGCACTTTTGCGCTCCCCTTGGGATGCCTTTCACAGCTGCAGTGTGCTTGGAGCACAGGGCTTCCTGGTTTAAAAAACCACAACTTTAGCCCAAACTGGAGGCTTCTAAATCAGCCTTCGTTTCGGGACGTCCCCAAGGAAAAAGCTGTGGAGGCAGGCATGTTGAGGCACTTCTGCGCTCTTCTTGGGCAGTCCTTTGCAGCTGCTGTGTTCTTGGAACTCAGGGCTTTCTGGTTAAAAGAACACTAACCCTAGGCCTAACTCAAACCTTAAGCCTAGGAAGGAAAATCAGCCTATGATTTGGGATGGTCTCATGGAAATAGCAGTGGAGGCAGCCAAGTTGTGTCACTTTTGCGCTCCCCTTGGGATGCCTTTAACAGCTGCAGTGTGCCTGGAGCACAGGGCTTCCTGGTTTTAAAAGTCCTAGGCCTAAGCCTAACAGTAACCCTAGGAAGGTAAATCAGCCGGGTATTAGGGTTCTTCCTAAGGAAAAAGCTGTGAAAGCAGCCATGTTGTGGCACTTCACCGCTTCCTTTGGGATGCCTTTGGCAGATGCAGAAAGCCAGGAACTCAGGGCTTCCTGGTTAAAAAAATCCTTGCCCTTGGCTGAGCCCTAACCCTAACCCTAGGCAGATAAATCAGCCTAGGTATAGGGATGGTGCCAAGGAAAAAGCTGTGAAAGCAGCCATGTTGTTGCACTTTTGTACTCCCCTTGGGATGCCTTTCACAGCTGCCGTGTGCCTGGAGCTCAGGGCTTCCTGGTTTAAAAAACCATGTCCCTAGCTGAGACTGGAGGCAGGTGATTCAGCCTAGGCTTAGCAATGGTGCCAATGAAAACGTGTGGAGGCAGCCATTTTCTGGCACTTTTGTGCTCCCCTTGGGATGCCTTTCGCAGCTGCCGTGTGCCTGGAGCTCAGAGCTTGCTGGTTTAAAAAGCTCTACACCTAGGCGTAACCCTAACCCTAACCGTAACACTGGTCATTTAAATCAGCCTGGGTTTAGGAATTATCCCAAGGGAAAAGCTGTGGAGACAGCCATGTTGTGGCACTTTTGCGCTCCCCTTGGGATGCCTTTCACAGCTGCAGTGTGCTTGGAGCACAGGGCTTCCTGGTTTAAAAACCACAACTTTAGCCCAAACTGGAGGCTTCTAAATCAGCCTTCGTTTCGGGACGTCCCCAAGGAAAAAGCTGTGGAGGCAGGCATGTTGAGGCACTTCTGCGCTCTTCTTGGGTAGTCCTTCGCAGCTGCTGTGTTCTTGGAACTCAGGGCTTTCTGGTTAAAAGAACACTAACCCTAGGCCTAACTCAAACCTTAAGCCTAGGAAGGAAAATCAGCCTATGATTTGGGATGGTCTCATGGAAATAGCAGTGGAGGCAGCCAAGTTGTGTCACTTTTGCGCTCCCCTTGGGATGCCTTTAACAGCTGCAGTGTGCCTGGAGCACAGGGCTTCCTGGTTTTAAAAGTCCTAGGCCTAAGCCTAACAGTAACCCTAGGAAGGTAAATCAGCCGGGTATTAGGGTTCTTCCTAAGGAAAAAGCTGTGAAAGCTGCCATGTTGTGGACCTTCTGCGCTCCCTTTGGGATGCCTTTGGCAGATGCAGTAAGCCTGGAACTCAGGGCTTCCTGCTTAAAAAAATCCTAGCCCTAGGCTGAGCCCTAACCCTAACCCTAGGCAGATAAATCAGCCTAGGTATAGGGATGGCGCCAAGGAAAAAGCTGTGAAAGCAGCCATGTTGTTGCACTTTTGTACTCCCCTTGGGATGCCTTTCACAGCTTCCGTGTGCCTGGAGCTCAGGGCTTCCTGGTTTAAAAAACCATGTCCCTAGCTGAGACTGGAGGCAGGTGATTCAGCCTAGGCTTAGCAATGGTGCCAATGAAAACGTGTGGAGGCAGCCATTTTCTGGCACTTTTGTGCTCCCCTTGGGATGCCTTTCGCAGCTGCCGTGTGCCTGGAGCTCAGAGCTTGCTGGTTTAAAAAGCTCTACACCTAGGCGTAACCCTAACCCTAACCGTAACACTGGTCATTTAAAGCAGCCTGGGTTTAGGAATTATCCCAAGGGAAAAGCTGTGGAGACAGCCATGTTGTGGCACTTTTGCGCTCCCCTTGGGATGCCTTTCACAGCTGCAGTGTGCTTGGAGCACAGGGCTTCCTGGTGTAAAATACCACAACTTTAGCCCAAACTGTAGGCTTCTAAATCAGCCTTTGTTTCGGGACGTCCCCAAGGAAAAAGCTGTGGAGGCAGGCATGTTGAGGCACTTCTGCGCTCTTCTTGGGTAGTCCTTCGCAGCTGCTGTGTTCTTGGAACTCAGGGCTTTCTGGTTAAAAGAACACTAACCCTAGGCCTAACTCAAACCTTAAGCCTAGGAAGGAAAATCAGCCTATGATTCGGGATGGTCTCATGGAAATAGCAGTGGAGGCAGCCAAGTTGTGTCACTTTTGCGCTCCCCTTGGGATGCCTTTAACAGCTGCAGTGTGCCTGGAGCACAGGGCTTCCTGGTTTTAAAAGTCCTAGGCCTAAGCCTAACAGTAACCCTAGGAAGGTAAATCAGCCGGGTATTAGGGTTCTTCCTAAGGAAAAAGCTGTGAAAGCAGCCATGTTGTGGCACTTCTGCGCTCCCTTTGGGATGCCTTTGGCAGATGCAGTAAGCCTGGAACTCAGGGCTTCCTGCTTAAAAAAATCCTAGCCCTAGGCTGAGCCCTAACCCTAACCCTAGGCAGATAAATCAGCCTAGGTATAGGGATGGTGCCAAGGAAAAAGCTGTGAAAGCTGCCATGTTGTTGCACTTTTGTACTCCCCTTGGGATGCCTTTCACAGCTGCCAAGTGCCTGGAGCTCAGAGCTTCCTGGTTTAAGAAACCATGTCCCTAGCTGAGACTGGAGGCAGGTGATTCAGCCTAGGCTTAGCAATGGTGCCAATGAAAACGTGTGGAGGCAGCCATTTTCTGGCCCTTTTGTGCTCCCCTTGGGATGCCTTTCGCAGCTGCCGTGTGCCTGGAGCTCAGAGCTTGCTGGTTTAAAAAGCTCTACACCTAGGCGTAACCCTAACCCTAACCGTAACACTGGTCATTTAAATCAGCCTGGGTTTAGGAATTATCCCAAGGGAAAAGCTGTGGAGACAGCCATGTTGTGGCACTTTTGCGCTCCCCTTGGGATGCCTTTCACAGCTGCAGTGTGCTTGGAGCACAGGGCTTCCTGGTTTAAAAAACCACAACTTTAGCCCAAACTGGAGGCTTCTAAATCAGCCTTCGTTTCGGGACGTCCCCAAGGAAAAAGCTGTGGAGGCAGGCATGTTGAGGCACTTCTGCGCTCTTCTTGGGCAGTCCTTCGCAGCTGCTGTGTTCTTGGAACTCAGGGCTTTCTGGTTAAAAGAACACTAACCCTAGGCCTAACTCAAACCTTAAGCCTAGGAAGGAAAATCAGCCTATGATTCGGGATGGTCACATGGAAATAGCTGTGGAGGCAGCCAAGTTGTGTCACTTTTGCGCTCCCCTTGGGATGCCTTTAACAGCTGCAGTGTGCCTGGAGCACAGGGCTTCCTGGTTTTAAAAGTCCTAGGCCTAAGCCTAACAGTAACCCTAGGAAGGTAAATCAGCCGGGTATTAGGGTTCTTCCTAAGGAAAAAGCTGTGAAAGCAGCCATGTTGTGGCACTTCTGCGCTCCCTTTGGGATGCCTTTGGCAGATGCAGTAAGCCTGGAACTCAGGGCTTCCTGCTTAAAAAAATCCTAGCCCTAGGCTGAGCCCTAACCCTAACCCTAGGCAGATAAATCAGCCTAGGTATAGGGATGGTGCCAAGGAAAAAGCTGTGAAAGCTGCCATGTTGTTGCACTTTTGTACTCCCCTTGGGATGCCTTTCACAGCTGCCGTGTGCCTGGAGCTCAGGGCTTCCTGGTTTAAGAAACCATGTCCCTAGCTGAGACTGGAGGCAGGTGATTCAGCCTAGGCTTAGCAATGGTGCCAATGAAAACGTGTGGAGGCAGCCATTTTCTGGCCCTTTTGTGCTCCCCTTGGGATGCCTTTCGCAGCTGCCGTGTGCCTGGAGCTCAGAGCTTGCTGGTTTAAAAAGCTCTACACCTAGGCGTAACCCTAACCCTAACCGTAACACTGGTCATTTAAATCAGCCTGGGTTTAGGAATTATCCCAAGGGAAAAGCTGTGGAGACAGTCATGTTGTGGCACTTTTGCGCTCCCCTTGGGATGCCTTTCACAGCTGCAGTGTGCTTGGAGCACAGGGCTTCCTGGTTTAAAAAACCACAACTTTAGCCCAAACTGGAGGCTTCTAAATCAGCCTTCGTTTCGGGACGTCCCCAAGGAAAAAGCTGTGGAGGCAGGCATGTTGAGGCACTTCTGCGCTCTTCTTGGGCAGTCCTTTGCAGCTGCTGTGTTCTTGGAACTCAGGGCTTTCTGGTTAAAAGAACACTAACCCTAGGCCTAACTCAAACCTTAAGCCTAGGAAGGAAAATCAGCCTATGATTTGGGATGGTCTCATGGAAATAGCAGTGGAGGCAGCCAAGTTGTGTCACTTTTGCGCTCCCCTTGGGATGCCTTTAACAGCTGCAGTGTGCCTGGAGCACAGGGCTTCCTGGTTTTAAAAGTCCTAGGCCTAAGCCTAACAGTAACCCTAGGAAGGTAAATCAGCCGGGTATTAGGGTTCTTCCTAAGGAAAAAGCTGTGAAAGCAGCCATGTTGTGGCACTTCACCGCTTCCTTTGGGATGCCTTTGGCAGATGCAGAAAGCCAGGAACTCAGGGCTTCCTGGTTAAAAAAATCCTTGCCCTTGGCTGAGCCCTAACCCTAACCCTAGGCAGATAAATCAGCCTAGGTATAGGGATGGTGCCAAGGAAAAAGCTGTGAAAGCAGCCATGTTGTTGCACTTTTGTACTCCCCTGGGGATGCCTTTCACAGCTGCCGTGTGCCTGGAGCTCAGGGCTTCCTGGTTTAAAAAACCATGTCCCTAGCTGAGACTGGAGGCAGGTGATTCAGCCTAGGCTTAGCAATGGTGCCAATGAAAACGTGTGGAGGCAGCCATTTTCTGGCACTTTTGTGCTCCCCTTGGGATGCCTTTCGCAGCTGCCGTGTGCCTGGAGCTCAGAGCTTGCTGGTTTAAAAAGCTCTACACCTAGGCGTAACCCTAACCCTAACCGTAACACTGGTCATTTAAATCAGCCTGGGTTTAGGAATTATCCCAAGGGAAAAGCTGTGGAGACAGCCATGTTGTGGCACTTTTGCGCTCCCCTTGGGATGCCTTTCACAGCTGCAGTGTGCTTGGAGCACAGGGCTTCCTGGTTTAAAAACCACAACTTTAGCCCAAACTGGAGGCTTCTAAATCAGCCTTCGTTTCGGGACGTCCCCAAGGAAAAAGCTGTGGAGGCAGGCATGTTGAGGCACTTCTGCGCTCTTCTTGGGTAGTCCTTCGCAGCTGCTGTGTTCTTGGAACTCAGGGCTTTCTGGTTAAAAGAACACTAACCCTAGGCCTAACTCAAACCTTAAGCCTAGGAAGGAAAATCAGCCTATGATTTGGGATGGTCTCATGGAAATAGCAGTGGAGGCAGCCAAGTTGTGTCACTTTTGCGCTCCCCTTGGGATGCCTTTAACAGCTGCAGTGTGCCTGGAGCACAGGGCTTCCTGGTTTTAAAAGTCCTAGGCCTAAGCCTAAGAGTAACCCTAGGAAGGTAAATCAGCCGGGTATTAGGGTTCTTCCTAAGGAAAAAGCTGTGAAAGCTGCCATGTTGTGGACCTTCTGCGCTCCCTTTGGGATGCCTTTGGCAGATGCAGTAAGCCTGGAACTCAGGGCTTCCTGCTTAAAAAAATCCTAGCCCTAGGCTGAGCCCTAACCCTAACCCTAGGCAGATAAATCAGCCTAGGTATAGGGATGGCGCCAAGGAAAAAGCTGTGAAAGCAGCCATGTTGTTGCACTTTTGTACTCCCCTTGGGATGCCTTTCACAGCTGCCGTGTGCCTGGAGCTCAGGGCTTCCTGGTTTAAAAAACCATGTCCCTAGCTGAGACTGGAGGCAGGTGATTCAGCCTAGGCTTAGCAATGGTGCCAATGAAAACGTGTGGAGGCAGCCATTTTCTGGCACTTTTGTGCTCCCCTTGGGATGCCTTTCGCAGCTGCCGTGTGCCTGGAGCTCAGAGCTTGCTGGTTTAAAAAGCTCTACACCTAGGCGTAACCCTAACCCTAACCGTAACACTGGTCATTTAAAGCAGCCTGGGTTTAGGAATTATCCCAAGGGAAAAGCTGTGGAGACAGCCATGTTGTGGCACTTTTGCGCTCCCCTTGGGATGCCTTTCACAGCTGCAGTGTGCTTGGAGCACAGGGCTTCCTGGTGTAAAATACCACAACTTTAGCCCAAACTGTAGGCTTCTAAATCAGCCTTTGTTTCGGGACGTCCCCAAGGAAAAAGCTGTGGAGGCAGGCATGTTGAGGCACTTCTGCGCTCTTCTTGGGTAGTCCTTCGCAGCTGCTGTGTTCTTGGAACTCAGGGCTTTCTGGTTAAAAGAACACTAACCCTAGGCCTAACTCAAACCTTAAGCCTAGGAAGGAAAATCAGCCTATGATTCGGGATGGTCTCATGGAAATAGCAGTGGAGGCAGCCAAGTTGTGTCACTTTTGCGCTCCCCTTGGGATGCCTTTAACAGCTGCAGTGTGCCTGGAGCACAGGGCTTCCTGGTTTTAAAAGTCCTAGGCCTAAGCCTAACAGTAACCCTAGGAAGGTAAATCAGCCGGGTATTAGGGTTCTTCCTAAGGAAAAAGCTGTGAAAGCAGCCATGTTGTGGCACTTCTGCGCTCCCTTTGGGATGCCTTTGGCAGATGCAGTAAGCCTGGAACTCAGGGCTTCCTGCTTAAAAAAATCCTAGCCCTAGGCTGAGCCCTAACCCTAACCCTAGGCAGATAAATCAGCCTAGGTATAGGGATGGTGCCAAGGAAAAAGCTGTGAAAGCTGCCATGTTGTTGCACTTTTGTACTCCCCTTGGGATGCCTTTCACAGCTGCCGTGTGCCTGGAGCTCAGAGCTTCCTGGTTTAAGAAACCATGTCCCTAGCTGAGACTGGAGGCAGGTGATTCAGCCTAGGCTTAGCAATGGTGCCAATGAAAACGTGTGGAGGCAGCCATTTTCTGGCCCTTTTGTGCTCCCCTTGGGATGCCTTTCGCAGCTGCCGTGTGCCTGGAGCTCAGAGCTTGCTGGTTTAAAAAGCTCTACACCTAGGCGTAACCCTAACCCTAACCGTAACACTGGTCATTTAAATCAGCCTGGGTTTAGGAATTATCCCAAGGGAAAAGCTGTGGAGACAGCCATGTTGTGGCACTTTTGCGCTCCCCTTGGGATGCCTTTCACAGCTGCAGTGTGCTTGGAGCACAGGGCTTCCTGGTTTAAAAAACCACAACTTTAGCCCAAACTGGAGGCTTCTAAATCAGCCTTCGTTTCGGGACGTCCCCAAGGAAAAAGCTGTGGAGGCAGGCATGTTGAGGCACTTCTGCGCTCTTCTTGGGCAGTCCTTCGCAGCTGCTGTGTTCTTGGAACTCAGGGCTTTCTGGTTAAAAGAACACTAACCCTAGGCCTAACTCAAACCTTAAGCCTAGGAAGGAAAATCAGCCTATGATTCGGGATGGTCTCATGGAAATAGCAGTGGAGGCAGCCAAGTTGTGTCACTTTTGCGCTCCCCTTGGGATGCCTTTAACAGCTGCAGTGTGCCTGGAGCACAGGGCTTCCTGGTTTTAAAAGTCCTAGGCCTAAGCCTAACAGTAACCCTAGGAAGGTAAATCAGCCGGGTATTAGGGTTCTTCCTAAGGAAAAAGCTGTGAAAGCAGCCATGTTGTGGCACTTCACCGCTTCCTTTGGGATGCCTTTGGCAGATGCAGAAAGCCAGGAACTCAGGGCTTCCTGGTTAAAAAAATCCTTGCCCTTGGCTGAGCCCTAACCCTAACCCTAGGCAGATAAATCAGCCTAGGTATAGGGATGGTGCCAAGGAAAAAGCTGTGAAAGCAGCCGTGTTGTTGCACTTTTGTACTCCCCTGGGGATGCCTTTCACAGCTGCCGTGTGCCTGGAGCTCAGGGCTTCCTGGTTTAAAAAACCATGTCCCTAGCTGAGACTGGAGGCAGGTGATTCAGCCTAGGCTTAGCAATGGTGCCAATGAAAACGTGTGGAGGCAGCCATTTTCTGGCACTTTTGTGCTCCCCTTGGGATGCCTTTCGCAGCTGCCGTGTGCCTGGAGCTCAGAGCTTGCTGGTTTAAAAAGCTCTACACCTAGGCGTAACCCTAACCCTAACCGTAACACTGGTCATTTAAATCAGCCTGGGTTTAGGAATTATCCCAAGGGAAAAGCTGTGGAGACAGCCATGTTGTGGCACTTTTGCGCTCCCCTTGGGATGCCTTTCACAGCTGCAGTGTGCTTGGAGCACAGGGCTTCCTGGTTTAAAAACCACAACTTTAGCCCAAACTGGAGGCTTCTAAATCAGCCTTCGTTTCGGGACGTCCCCAAGGAAAAAGCTGTGGAGGCAGGCATGTTGAGGCACTTCTGCGCTCTTCTTGGGTAGTCCTTCGCAGCTGCTGTGTTCTTGGAACTCAGGGCTTTCTGGTTAAAAGAACACTAACCCTAGGCCTAACTCAAACCTTAAGCCTAGGAAGGAAAATCAGCCTATGATTTGGGATGGTCTCATGGAAATAGCAGTGGAGGCAGCCAAGTTGTGTCACTTTTGCGCTCCCCTTGGGATGCCTTTAACAGCTGCAGTGTGCCTGGAGCACAGGGCTTCCTGGTTTTAAAAGTCCTAGGCCTAAGCCTAAGAGTAACCCTAGGAAGGTAAATCAGCCGGGTATTAGGGTTCTTCCTAAGGAAAAAGCTGTGAAAGCTGCCATGTTGTGGACCTTCTGCGCTCCCTTTGGGATGCCTTTGGCAGATGCAGTAAGCCTGGAACTCAGGGCTTCCTGCTTAAAAAAATCCTAGCCCTAGGCTGAGCCCTAACCCTAACCCTAGGCAGATAAATCAGCCTAGGTATAGGGATGGCGCCAAGGAAAAAGCTGTGAAAGCAGCCATGTTGTTGCACTTTTGTACTCCCCTTGGGATGCCTTTCACAGCTGCCGTGTGCCTGGAGCTCAGGGCTTCCTGGTTTAAAAAACCATGTCCCTAGCTGAGACTGGAGGCAGGTGATTCAGCCTAGGCTTAGCAATGGTGCCAATGAAAACGTGTGGAGGCAGCCATTTTCTGGCACTTTTGTGCTCCCCTTGGGATGCCTTTCGCAGCTGGCGTGTGCCTGGAGCTCAGAGCTTGCTGGTTTAAAAAGCTCTACACCTAGGCGTAACCCTAACCCTAACCGTAACACTGGTCATTTAAAGCAGCCTGGGTTTAGGAATTATCCCAAGGGAAAAGCTGTGGAGACAGCCATGTTGTGGCACTTTTGCGCTCCCCTTGGGATGCCTTTCACAGCTGCAGTGTGCTTGGAGCACAGGGCTTCCTGGTGTAAAATACCACAACTTTAGCCCAAACTGTAGGCTTCTAAATCAGCCTTTGTTTCGGGACGTCCCCAAGGAAAAAGCTGTGGAGGCAGGCATGTTGAGGCACTTCTGCGCTCTTCTTGGGTAGTCCTTCGCAGCTGCTGTGTTCTTGGAACTCAGGGCTTTCTGGTTAAAAGAACACTAACCCTAGGCCTAACTCAAACCTTAAGCCTAGGAAGGAAAATCAGCCTATGATTCGGGATGGTCTCATGGAAATAGCAGTGGAGGCAGCCAAGTTGTGTCACTTTTGCGCTCCCCTTGGGATGCCTTTAACAGCTGCAGTGTGCCTGGAGCACAGGGCTTCCTGGTTTTAAAAGTCCTAGGCCTAAGCCTAACAGTAACCCTAGGAAGGTAAATCAGCCGGGTATTAGGGTTCTTCCTAAGGAAAAAGCTGTGAAAGCAGCCATGTTGTGGCACTTCTGCGCTCCCTTTGGGATGCCTTTGGCAGATGCAGTAAGCCTGGAACTCAGGGCTTCCTGCTTAAAAAAATCCTAGCCCTAGGCTGAGCCCTAACCCTAACCCTAGGCAGATAAATCAGCCTAGGTATAGGGATGGTGCCAAGGAAAAAGCTGTGAAAGCTGCCATGTTGTTGCACTTTTGTACTCCCCTTGGGATGCCTTTCACAGCTGCCGTGTGCCTGGAGCTCAGGGCTTCCTGGTTTAAGAAACCATGTCCCTAGCTGAGACTGGAGGCAGGTGATTCAGCCTAGGCTTAGCAATGGTGCCAATGAAAACGTGTGGAGGCAGCCATTTTCTGGCCCTTTTGTGCTCCCCTTGGGATGCCTTTCGCAGCTGCCGTGTGCCTGGAGCTCAGAGCTTGCTGGTTTAAAAAGCTCTACACCTAGGCGTAACCCTAACCCTAACCGTAACACTGGTCATTTAAATCAGCCTGGGTTTAGGAATTATCCCAAGGGAAAAGCTGTGGAGACAGCCATGTTGTGGCACTTTTGCGCTCCCCTTGGGATGCCTTTCACAGCTGCAGTGTGCTTGGAGCACAGGGCTTCCTGGTTTAAAAAACCACAACTTTAGCCCAAACTGGAGGCTTCTAAATCAGCCTTCGTTTCGGGACGTCCCCAAGGAAAAAGCTGTGGAGGCAGGCATGTTGAGGCACTTCTGCGCTCTTCTTGGGCAGTCCTTCGCAGCTGCTGTGTTCTTGGAACTCAGGGCTTTCTGGTTAAAAGAACACTAACCCTAGGCCTAACTCAAACCTTAAGCCTAGGAAGGAAAATCAGCCTATGATTCGGGATGGTCTCATGGAAATAGCAGTGGAGGCAGCCAAGTTGTGTCACTTTTGCGCTCCCCTTGGGATGCCTTTAACAGCTGCAGTGTGCCTGGAGCACAGGGCTTCCTGGTTTTAAAAGTCCTAGGCCTAAGCCTAACAGTAACCCTAGGAAGGTAAATCAGCCGGGTATTAGGGTTCTTCCTAAGGAAAAAGCTGTGAAAGCAGCCATGTTGTGGCACTTCACCGCTTACTTTGGGATGCCTTTGGCAGATGCAGTAAGCCTGGAACTCAGGGCTTCCTGGTTAAAAAAATCCTTGCCCTTGGCTGAGCCCTAACCCTAACCCTAGGCAGATAAATCAGCCTAGGTATAGGGATGGTGCCAAGGAAAAAGCTGTGAAAGCTGCCATGTTGTTGCACTTTTGTACTCCCCTTGGGATGCCTTTCACAGCTGCCGTGTGCCTGGAGCTCAGGGCTTCCTGGTTTAAAAAACCATGTCCCTAGCTGAGACTGGAGGCAGGTGATTCAGCCTAGGCTTAGCAATGGTGCCAATGAAAACGTGTGGAGGCAGCCATTTTCTGGCACTTTTGTGCTCCCCTTGGGATGCCTTTCGCAGCTGCCGTGTGCCTGGAGCTCAGAGCTTGCTGGTTTAAAAAGCTCTACACCTAGGCGTAACCCTAACCCTAACCGTAACACTGGTCATTTAAAGCAGCCTGGGTTTAGGAATTATCCCAAGGGAAAAGCTGTGGAGACAGCCATGTTGTGGCACTTTTGCGCTCCCCTTGGGATGCCTTTCACAGCTGCAGTGTGCTTGGAGCACAGGGCTTTCTGGTGCAAAAAACCACAACTTTAGCCCAAACTGGAGGCTTCTAAATCAGCCTTCGTTTCGGGACGTCCCCAAGGAAAAAGCTGTGGAGGCAGGCATGTTGAGGCACTTCTGCGCTCTTCTTGGGTAGTCCTTCGCAGCTGCTGTGTTCTTGGAACTCAGGGCTTTCTGGTTAAAAGAACACTAACCCTAGGCCTAACTCAAACCTTAAGCCTAGGAAGGAAAATCAGCCTATGATTCGGGATGGTCTCATGGAAATAGCAGTGGAGGCAGCCAAGTTGTGTCACTTTTGCGCTCCCCTTGGGATGCCTTTAACAGCTGCAGTGTGCCTGGAGCACAGGGCTTCCTGGTTTTAAAAGTCCTAGGCCTAAGCCTAACAGTAACCCTAGGAAGGTAAATCAGCCGGGTATTAGGGTTCTTCCTAAGGAAAAAGCTGTGAAAGCAGCCATGTTGTGGCACTTCTGCGCTCCCTTTGGGATGCCTTTGGCAGATGCAGTAAGCCTGGAACTCAGGGCTTCCTGGTTAAAAAAATCCTTGCCCTTGGCTGAGCCCTAACCCTAACCCTAGGCAGATAAATCAGCCTAGGTATAGGGATGGTGCCAAGGAAAAAGCTGTGAAAGCTGCCATGTTGTTGCACTTTTGTACTCCCCTTGGGATGCCTTTCACAGCTGCCGTGTGCCTGGAGCTCAGGGCTTCCTGGTTTAAAAAACCATGTCCCTAGCTGAGACTGGAGGCAGGTGATTCAGCCTAGGCTTAGCAATGGTGCCAATGAAAACGTGTGGAGGCAGCCATTTTCTGGCACTTTTGTGCTCCCCTTGGGATGCCTTTCGCAGCTGCCGTGTGCCTGGAGCTCAGAGCTTGCTGGTTTAAAAAGCTCTACACCTAGGCGTAACCCTAACCCTAACCGTAACACTGGTCATTTAAAGCAGCCTGGGTTTAGGAATTATCCCAAGGGAAAAGCTGTGGAGACAGCCATGTTGTGGCACTTTTGCGCTCCCCTTGGGATGCCTTTCACAGCTGCAGTGTGCTTGGAGCACAGGGCTTCCTGGTGTAAAAAACCACAACTTTACCCCAAACTGGAGGCTTCTAAATCAGCCTTCGTTTCGGGACGTCCCCAAGGAAAAAGCTGTGGAGGCAGGCATGTTGAGGCACTTCTGCGCTCTTCTTGGGTAGTCCTTCGCAGCTGCTGTGTTCTTGGAACTCAGGGCTTTCTGGTTAAAAGAACACTAACCCTAGGCCTAACTCAAACCTTAAGCCTAGGAAGGAAAATCAGCCTATGATTCGGGATGGTCTCATGGAAATAGCAGTGGAGGCAGCCAAGTTGTGTCACTTTTGCGCTCCCCTTGGGATGCCTTTAACAGCTGCAGTGTGCCTGGAGCACAGGGCTTCCTGGTTTTAAAAGTCCTAGGCCTAAGCCTAACAGTAACCCTAGGAAGGTAAATCAGCCGGGTATTAGGGTTCTTCCTAAGGAAAAAGCTGTGAAAGCAGCCATGTTGTGGCACTTCTGCGCTCCCTTTGGGATGCCTTTGGCAGATGCAGTAAGCCTGGAACTCAGGGCTTCCTGCTTAAAAAAATCCTAGCCCTAGGCTGAGCCCTAACCCTAACCCTAGGCAGATAAATCAGCCTAGGTATAGGGATGGTGCCAAGGAAAAAGCTGTGAAAGCTGCCATGTTGTTGCACTTTTGTACTCCCCTTGGGATGCCTTTCACAGCTGCCGTGTGCCTGGAGCTCAGGGCTTCCTGGTTTAAAAAACCATGTCCCTAGCTGAGACTGGAGGCAGGTGATTCAGCCTAGGCTTAGCAATGGTGCCAATGAAAACGTGTGGAGGCAGCCATTTTCTGGCACTTTTGTGCTCCCCTTGGGATGCATTTCGCAGCTGCCGTGTGCCTGGAGCTCAGAGCTTGCTGGTTTAAAAAGCTCTACACCTAGGCGTAACCCTAACCCTAACCGTAACACTGGTCATTTAAAGCAGCCTGGGTTTAGGAATTATCCCAAGGGAAAAGCTGTGGAGACAGCCATGTTGTGGCACTTTTGCGCTCCCCTTGGGATGCCTTTCACAGCTGCAGTGTGCTTGGAGCACAGGGCTTTCTGGTGCAAAAAACCACAACTTTAGCCCAAACTGGAGGCTTCTAAATCAGCCTTCGTTTCGGGACGTCCCCAAGGAAAAAGCTGTGGAGGCAGGCATGTTGAGGCACTTCTGCGCTCTTCTTGGGTAGTCCTTCGCAGCTGCTGTGTTCTTGGAACTCAGGGCTTTCTGGTTAAAAGAACACTAACCCTAGGCCTAACTCAAACCTTAAGCCTAGGAAGGAAAATCAGCCTATGATTCGGGATGGTCTCATGGAAATAGCAGTGGAGGCAGCCAAGTTGTGTCACTTTTGCGCTCCCCTTGGGATGCCTTTCACAGCTGCAGTGTGCCTGGAGCACAGGGCTTCCTGGTTTTAAAAGTCCTAGGCCTAAGCCTAAGAGTAACCCTAGGAAGGTAAATCAGCTGGGTATTAGGGTTCTTCCTAAGGAAAAAGCTGTGAAAGCAGCCATGTTGTGGCACTTCTGCGCTCCCTTTGGGATGCCTTTGGCAGATGCAGTAAGCCTGGAACTCAGGGCTTCCTGCTTAAAAAAATCCTAGCCCTAGGCTGAGCCCTAACCCTAACCCTAGGCAGATAAATCAGCCTAGGTATAGGGATGGTGCCAAGGAAAAAGCTGTGAAAGCTGCCATGTTGTTGCACTTTTGTACTCCCCTTGGGATGCCTTTCACAGCTGCCGTGTGCCTGGAGCTCAGGGCTTCCTGGTTTAAAAAACCATGTCCCTAGCTGAGACTGGAGGCAGGTGATTCAGCCTAGGCTTAGCAATGGTGCCAATGAAAACGTGTGGAGGCAGCCATTTTCTGGCCCTTTTGTGCTCCCATTGGGATGCCTTTCGCAGCTGCTGTGTGCCTGGAGCTCAGAGCTTGCTGGTTTAAAAAGCTCTACACCTAGGCGTAACCCTAACCCTAACCGTAACACTGGTCATTTAAATCAGCCTGGGTTTAGGAATTATCCCAAGGGAAAAGCTGTGGAGACAGCCATGTTGTGGCACTTTTGCGCTCCCCTTGGGATGCCTTTCACAGCTGCAGTGTGCTTGGAGCACAGGGCTTCCTGGTTTAAAAAACCACAACTTTAGCTCAAACTGGAGGCTTCTAAATCAGCCTTCGTTTCGGGACGTCCCCAAGGAAAAAGCTGTGGAGGCAGGCATGTTGAGGCACTTCTGCGCTCTTCTTGGGTAGTCCTTCGCAGCTGCTGTGTTCTTGGAACTCAGGGCCTTCTGGTTAAAAGAACACTAACCCTAGGCCTAACTCAAACCTTAAGCCTAGGAAGGAAAATCAGCCTATGATTCGGGATGGTCTCATGGAAATATCAGTGGAGGCAGCCAAGTTGTGTCACTTTTGCGCTCCCCTTGGGATGCCTTTAACAGCTGCAGTGTGCCTGGAGCACAGGGCTTCCTGGTTTTAAAAGTCCTAGGCCTAAGCCTAACAGTAACCCTAGGAAGGTAAATCAGCCGGGTATTAGGGTTCTTCCTAAGGAAAAAGCTGTGAAAGCAGCCATGTTGTGGCACTTCTGCGCTCCCTTTGGGATGCCTTTGGCAGATGCAGTAAGCCTGGAACTCAGGGCTTCCTGGTTAAAAAAATCCTTGCCCTTGGCTGAGCCCTAACCCTAACCCTAGGCAGATAAATCAGCCTAGGTATAGGGATGGTGCCAAGGAAAAAGCTGTGAAAGCTGCCATGTTGTTGCACTTTTGTACTCCCCTTGGGATGCCTTTCACAGCTGCCAAGTGCCTGGAGCTCAGGGCTTCCGGGTTTAAAAAACCATGTCCCTAGCTGAGACTGGAGGCAGGTGATTCAGCCTAGGCTTAGCACGGGTGCCAATGAAAACGTGTGGAGGCAGCCATTTTCTGGCACTTTTGTGCTCCCCTTGGGATTCATTTCGCAGCTGCCGTGTGCCTGGAGCTCAGAGCTTGCTGGTTTAAAAAGCTCTACACCTAGGCGTATTCCTAACCCTAACCGTAACACTGGTCATTTAAATCAGCCTGGGTTTAGGAATTATCCCAAGGGAAAAGCTGTGGAGACAGCCAAGTTGTGTCACTTTTGCGCTCCCCTTGGGATGTTTTTAACAGCTGCAGTGTGCCTGGAGCACAGAGCTTCCTGCTTTTAAAAGTCCTAGGCCTAAGCCTAACAGTAACCCTAGGAAGGTAAATCAGCCGGGTAATAGGGTTCTTCCTAAGGAAAAAGCTGTGAAAGCAGCCATGTTGTGGACCTTCTGCGCTCCCTTTGGGATGCCTTTGGCAGATGCAGTAAGCCTGGAACTCAGGGCTTCCTGGTTAAAAAAATCCTTGCCCTTGGCTGAGACCTAACCCTAACCCTAGGCAGATAAATCAGCCTAGGTATAGGGATGGTGCCAAGGAAAAAGCTGTGAAAGCTGCCATGTTGTTGCACTTTTGTACTCCCCTTGGGATGCCTTTCACAGCTGCCAAGTGCCTGGAGCTCAGGGCTTCCTGGTTTAAAAAACCATGTCCCTAGCTGAGACTGGAGGCAGGTGATTCAGCCTAGGCTTAGCAATGGTGCCAATGAAAACGTGTGGAGGCAGCCATTTTCTGGCACTTTTGTGCTCCCCTTGGGATGCCTTTCGCAGCTGCCGTGTGCCTGGAGCTCAGAGCTTGCTGGTTTAAAAAGCTCTACACCTAGGCGTAACCCTAACCCTAACCGTAACACTGGTCATTTAAAGCAGCCTGGGTTTAGGAATTATCCCAAGGGAAAAGCTGTGGAGACAGCCATGTTGTGGCACTTTTGCGCTCCCCTTGGGATGCCTTTCACAGCTGCAGTGTGCTTGGAGCACAGGGCTTCCTGGTGTAAAAAACCACAACTATAGCCCAAACTGGAGGCTTCTAAATCAGCCTTCGTTTCGGGACGTCCCCAAGGAAAAAGCTGTGGAGGCAGGCATGTTGAGGCACTTCTGCGCTCTTCTTGGGTAGTCCTTCGCAGCTGCTGTGTTCTTGGAACTCAGGGCTTTCTGGTTAAAAGAACACTAACCCTAGGCCTAACTCAAACCTTAAGCCTAGGAAGGAAAATCAGCCTATGATTCGGGATGGTCTCATGGAAATAGCAGTGGAGGCAGCCAAGTTGTGTCACTTTTGCGCTCCCCTTGGGATGCCTTTCACAGCTGCAGTGTGCCTGGAGCACAGGGCTTCCTGGTTTTAAAAGTCCTAGGCCTAAGCCTAACAGTAACCCTAGGAAGGTAAATCAGCCGGGTATTAGGGTTCTTCCTAAGGAAAAAGCTGTGAAAGCAGCCATGTTGTGGCACTTCTGCGCTCCCTTTGGGATGCCTTTGGCAGATGCAGTAAGCCTGGAACTCAGGGCTTCCTGCTTAAAAAAATCCTAGCCCTAGGCTGAGCCCTAACCCTAACCCTAGGCAGATAAATCAGCCTAGGTATAGGGATGGTGCCAAGGAAAAAGCTGTGAAAGCTGCCATGTTGTTGCACTTTTGTACTCCCCTTGGGATGCCTTTCACAGCTGCCAAGTGCCTGGAGCTCAGGGCTTCCGGGTTTAAAAAACAATGTCCCTAGCTGAGACTGGAGGCAGGTGATTCAGCCTAGGCTTAGCAATGGTGCCAATGAAAACGTGTGGAGGCAGCCATTTTCTGGCACTTTTGTGCTCCCCTTGGGATGCATTTCGCAGCTGCCGTGTGCCTGGAGCTCAGAGCTTGCTGGTTTAAAAAGCTCTACACCTAGGCGTATTGCTAACCCTAACCGTAACACTGGTCATTTAAATCAGCCTGGGTTTAGGAATTATCCCAAGGGAAAAGCTGTGGAGACAGCCATGTTGTGGCACTTTTGCGCTCCCCTTGGGATGCCTTTCACAGCTGCAGTGTGCTTGGAGCACAGGGCTTCCTGGTTTAAAAAACCACAACTTCAGCCCAAACTGGAGGCTTCTAAATCAGCCTTCGTTTCGGGACGTCCCCAAGGAAAAAGCTGTGGAGGCAGGCATGTTGAGGCACTTCTGCGCTCTTCTTGGGTAGTCCTTCGCAGCTGCTGTGTTCTTGGAACTCAGGGCTTTCTGGTTAAAAGAACACTAACCCTAGGCCTAACTCAAACCTTAAGCCTAGGAAGGAAAATCAGCCTATGATTCGGGATGGTCTCATGGAAATAGCAGTGGAGGCAGCCAAGTTGTGTCACTTTTGCGCTCCCCTTGGGATGCCTTTAACAGCTGCAGTGTGCCTGGAGCACAGGGCTTCCTGGTTTTAAAAGTCCTAGGCCTAAGCCTAAGAGTAACCCTAGGAAGGTAAATCAGCCGGGTATTAGGGTTCTTCCTAAGGAAAAAGCTGTGAAAGCAGCCATGTTGTGGCACTTCTGCGCTCCCTTTGGGATGCCTTTGGCAGATGCAGTAAGCCTGGAACTCAGGGCTTCCTGGTTAAAAAAATCCTTGCCCTTGGCTGAGCCCTAACCCTAACCCTAGGCAGATAAATCAGCCTAGGTATAGGGATGGTGCCAAGGAAAAAGCTGTGAAAGCTGCCATGTTGTTGCACTTTTGTACTCCCCTTGGGATGCCTTTCACAGCTGCCGTGTGCCTGGAGCTCAGGGCTTCCTGGTTTAAAAAACAATGTCCCTAGCTGAGACTGGAGGCAGGTGATTCAGCCTAGGCTTAGCAATGGTGCCAATGAAAACGTGTGGAGGCAGCCATTTTCTGGCCCTTTTGTGCTCCCCTTGGGATGCCTTTCGCAGCTGCCGTGTGCCTGGAGCTCAGAGCTTGCTGGTTTAAAAAGCTCTACACCTAGGCGTAACCCTAACCCTAACCGTAACACTGGTCATTTAAATCAGCCTGGGTTTAGGAATTATCCCAAGGGAAAAGCTGTGGAGACAGCCAAGTTGTGTCACTTTTGCGCTCCCCTTGGGATGTTTTTAACAGCTGCAGTGTGCCTGGAGCACAGAGCTTCCTGGTTTTAAAAGTCCTAGGCCTAAGCCTAACAGTAACCCTAGGAAGGTAAATCAGCCGGGTAATAGGGTTCTTCCTAAGGAAAAAGCTGTGAAAGCAGCCATGTTGTGGACCTTCTGCGCTCCCTTTGGGATGCCTTTGGCAGATGCAGTAAGCCTGGAACTCAGGGCTTCCTGGTTAAAAAAATCCTTGCCCTTGGCTGAGCCCTAACCCTAACCCTAGGCAGATAAATCAGCCTAGGTATAGGGATGGTGCCAAGGAAAAAGCTGTGAAAGCTGCCATGTTGTTGCACTTTTGTACTCCCCTTGGGATGCCTTTCACAGCTGCCAAGTGCCTGGAGCTCAGGGCTTCCTGGTTTAAAAAACCATGTCCCCAGGTGAGACTGGAGGCAGGTGATTCAGCCTAGGCTTAGCAATGGTGCCAATGAAAACGTGTGGAGGCAGCCATTTTCTGGCACTTTTGTGCTCCCCTTGGGATGCCTTTCGCAGCTGCCGTGTGCCTGGAGCACAGAGCTTGCTGGTTTAAAAAGCTCTACACCTAGGCGTAACCCTAACCCTAACCGTAACACTGGTCATTTAAAGCAGCCTGGGTTTAGGAATTATCCCAAGGGAAAAGCTGTGGAGACAGCCATGTTGTGGCACTTTTGCGCTCCCCTTGGGATGCCTTTCACAGCTGCAGTGTGCTTGGAGCACAGGGCTTCCTGGTGTAAAAAACCACAACTATAGCCCAAACTGGAGGCTTCTAAATCAGCCTTCGTTTCGGGACGTCCCCAAGGAAAAAGCTGTGGAGGCAGGCATGTTGAGGCACTTCTGCGCTCTTCTTGGGTAGTCCTTCGCAGCTGCTGTGTTCTTGGAACTCAGGGCCTTCTGGTTAAAAGAACACTAACCCTAGGCCTAACTCAAACCTTAAGCCTAGGAAGGAAAATCAGCCTATGATTCGGGATGGTCTCATGGAAATAGCAGTGGAGGCAGCCAAGTTGTGTCACTTTTGCGCTCCCCTTGGGATGCCTTTAACAGCTGCAGTGTGCCTGGAGCACAGGGCTTCCTGGTTTTAAAAGTCCTAGGCCTAAGCCTAACAGTAACCCTAGGAAGGTAAATCAGCCGGGTATTAGGGTTCTTCCTAAGGAAAAAGCTGTGAAAGCAGCCATGTTGTGGCACTTCTGCGCTCCCTTTGGGATGCCTTTGGCAGATGCAGTAAGCCTGGAACTCAGGGCTTCCTGGTTAAAAAAATCCTTGCCCTTGGCTGAGCCCTAACCCTAAGCCTAGGCAGATAAATCAGCCTAGGTATAGGGATGGTGCCAAGGAAAAAGCTGTGAAAGCTGCCATGTTGTTGCACTTTTGTACTCCCCTTGGGATGCCTTTCACAGCTGCCAAGTGCCTGAAGCTCAGGGCTTCCTGGTTTAAAAAACCATGTCCCTAGCTGAGACTGGAGGCAGGTGATTCAGCCTAGGCTTAGCAATGGTGCCAATGAAAACGTGTGGAGGCAGCCATTTTCTGGCCCTTTTGTGCTCCCCTTGGGATGCCTTTCGCAGCTGCCGTGTGCCTGGAGCTCAGAGCTTGCTGGTTTAAAAAGCTCTACACCTAGGCGTAACCCTAACCCTAACCGTAACACTGGTCATTTAAAGCAGCCTGGGTTTAGGAATTATCCCAAGGGAAAAGCTGTGGAGACTGCCATGTTGTGGCACTTTTGCGCTCCCCTTGGGATGCCTTTCACAGCTGCAGTGTGCTTGGAGCACAGGGCTTCCTGGTTTAAAAAACCACAACTTTAGCCCAAACTGTAGGCTTCTAAATCAGCCTTCGTTTTGGGACGTCCCCAAGGAAAAAGCTGTGGAGGCAGGCATGTTGAGGCACTTCTGCGCTCTTCTTGGGTAGTCCTTCGCAGCTGCTGTGTTCTTGGAACTCAGGGCTTTCTGGTTAAAAGAACACTAACCCTAGGCCTAACTCAAACCTTAAGCCTAGGAAGGAAAATCAGCCTATGATTCGGGATGGTCTCATGGAAATAGCAGTGGAGGCAGCCAAGTTGTGTCACTTTTGCGCTCCCCTTGGGATGCCTTTAACAGCTGCAGTGTGCCTGGAGCACAGAGCTTCCTGGTTTTAAAAGTCCTAGGCCTAAGCCTAACAGTAACCCTAGGAAGGTAAATCAGCCGGGTAATAGGGTTCTTCCTAAGGAAAAAGCTGTGAAAGCAGCCATGTTGTGGACCTTCTGCGCTCCCTTTGGGATGCCTTTGGCAGATGCAGTAAGCCTGGAACTCAGGGCTTCCTGGTTAAAAAAATCCTAGCCCTTGGCTGAGCCCTAACCCTAACCCTAGGCAGATAAATCAGCCTAGGTATAGGGATGGTGCCAAGGAAAAAGCTGTGAAAGCTGCCATGTTGTTGCACTTTTGTACTCCCCTTGGGATGCCTTTCACAGCTGCCAAGTGCCTGGAGCTCAGGGCTTCCTGGTTTAAAAAACCATGTCCCTAGCTGAGACTGGAGGCAGGTGATTCAGCCTAGGCTTAGCAATGGTGCCAATGAAAACGTGTGGAGGCAGCCATTTTCTGGCACTTTTGTGCTCCCCTTGGGATGCCTTTCGCAGCTGCCGTGTGCCTGGAGCTCAGAGCTTGCTGGTTTAAAAAGCTCTACACCTAGGCGTAACCCTAACCCTAACCGTAGCACTGGTCATTTAAAGCAGCCTGGGTTTAGGAATTATCCCAAGGGAAAAGCTGTGGAGACAGCCATGTTGTGGCACTTTTGCGCTCCCCTTGGGATGCCTTTCACAGCTGCAGTGTGCTTGGAGCACAGGGCTTCCTGGTTTAAAAAACCACAACTATAGCCCAAACTGCAGGCTTCTAAATCAGCCTTCGTTTCGGGACGTCCCCAAGGAAAAAGCTGTGGAGGCAGGCATGTTGAGGCACTTCTGCGCTCTTCTTGGGTAGTCCTTCGCAGCTGCTGTGTTCTTGGAACTCAGGGCTTTCTGGTTAAAAGAACACTAACCCTAGGCCTAACTCAAACCTTAAGCCTAGGAAGGAAAATCAGCCTATGATTCGGGATGGTCTCATGGAAATAGCAGTGGAGGCAGCCAAGTTGTGTCACTTTTGCGCTCCCCTTGGGATGCCTTTCACAGCTGCAGTGTGCCTGGAGCACAGGGCTTCCTGGTTTTAAAAGTCCTAGGCCTAAGCCTAACAGTAACCCTAGGAAGGTAAATCAGCCGGGTATTAGGGTTCTTCCTAAGGAAAAAGCTGTGAAAGCAGCCATGTTGTGGCACTTCTGCGCTCCCTTTGGGATGCCTTTGGCAGATGCAGTAAGCCTGGAACTCAGGGCTTCCTGCTTAAAAAAATCCTAGCCCTAGGCTGAGCCCTAACCCTAACCCTAGGCAGATAAATCAGCCTAGGTATAGGGATGGTGCCAAGGAAAAAGCTGTGAAAGCTGCCATGTTGTTGCACTTTTGTACTCCCCTTGGGATGCCTTTCACAGCTGCCGTGTGCCTGGAGCTCAGGGCTTCCTGGTTTAAAAAACCATGTCCCTAGCTGAGACTGGAGGCAGGTGATTCAGCCTAGGCTTAGCAATGGTGCCAATGAAAACGTGTGGAGGCAGCCATTTTCTGGCCCTTTTGTGCTCCCCTTGGGATGCCTTTCGCAGCTGCCGTGTGCCTGGAGCTCAGAGCTTGCTGGTTTAAAAAGCTCTACACCTAGGCGTAACCCTAACCCTAACCGTAACACTGGTCATTTAAATCAGCCTGGGTTTAGGAATTATCCCAAGGGAAAAGCTGTGGAGACAGCCATGTTGTGGCACTTTTGCGCTCCCCTTGGGATGCCTTTCACAGCTGCAGTGTGCTTGGAGCACAGGGCTTCCTGGTTTAAAAAACCACAACTTTAGCTCAAACTGGAGGCTTCTAAATCAGCCTTCGTTTCGGGACGTCCCCAAGGAAAAAGCTGTGGAGGCAGGCATGTTGAGGCACTTCTGCGCTCTTCTTGGGTAGTCCTTCGCAGCTGCTGTGTTCTTGGAACTCAGGGCCTTCTGGTTAAAAGAACACTAACCCTAGGCCTAACTCAAACCTTAAGCCTAGGAAGGAAAATCAGCCTATGATTCGGGATGGTCTCATGGAAATATCAGTGGAGGCAGCCAAGTTGTGTCACTTTTGCGCTCCCCTTGGGATGCCTTTCACAGCTGCAGTGTGCCTGGAGCACAGGGCTTCCTGGTTTTAAAAGTCCTAGGCCTAAGCCTAACAGTAACCCTAGGAAGGTAAATCAGCCGGGTATTAGGGTTCTTCCTAAGGAAAAAGCTGTGAAAGCAGCCATGTTGTGGCACTTCTGCGCTCCCTTTGGGATGCCTTTGGCAGATGCAGTAAGCCTGGAACTCAGGGCTTCCTGGTTAAAAAAATCCTAGCCCTTGGCTGAGCCCTAACCCTAACCCTAGGCAGATAAATCAGCCTAGGTATAGGGATGGTGCCAAGGAAAAAGCTGTGAAAGCTGCCATGTTGTTGCACTTTTGTACTCCCCTTGGGATGCCTTTCACAGCTGCCAAGTGCCTGGAGCTCAGGGCTTCCTGGTTTAAAAAACCATGTCCCTAGCTGAGACTGGAGGCAGGTGATTCAGCCTAGGCTTAGCAATGGTGCCAATGAAAACGTGTGGAGGCAGCCATTTTCTGGCACTTTTGTGCTCCCCTTGGGATGCCTTTCGCAGCTGCCGTGTGCCTGGAGCTCAGAGCTTGCTGGTTTAAAAAGCTCTACACCTAGGCGTAACCCTAACCCTAACCGTAACACTGGTCATTTAAAGCAGCCTGGGTTTAGGAATTATCCCAAGGGAAAAGCTGTGGAGACTGCCATGTTGTGGCACTTTTGCGCTCCCCTTGGGATGCCTTTCACAGCTGCAGTGTGCTTGGAGCACAGGGCTTCCTGGTTTAAAAAACCACAACTTTAGCCCAAACTGGAGGCTTCTAAATCAGCCTTCGTTTTGGGACGTCCCCAAGGAAAAAGCTGTGGAGGCAGGCATGTTGAGGCACTTCTGCGCTCTTCTTGGGTAGTCCTTCGCAGCTGCTGTGTTCTTGGAACTCAGGGCTTTCTGGTTAAAAGAACACTAACCCTAGGCCTAACTCAAACCTTAAGCCTAGGAAGGAAAATCAGCCTATGATTCGGGATGGTCTCATGGAAATAGCAGTGGAGGCAGCCAAGTTGTGTCACTTTTGCGCTCCCCTTGGGATGCCTTTAACAGCTGCAGTGTGCCTGGAGCACAGAGCTTCCTGGTTTTAAAAGTCCTAGGCCTAAGCCTAACAGTAACCCTAGGAAGGTAAATCAGCCGGGTAATAGGGTTCTTCCTAAGGAAAAAGCTGTGAAAGCAGCCATGTTGTGGCACTTCTGCGCTCCCTTTGGGATGCCTTTGGCAGATGCAGTAAGCCTGGAACTCAGGGCTTCCTGGTTAAAAAAATCCTAGCCCTTGGCTGAGCCCTAACCCTAACCCTAGGCAGATAAATCAGCCTAGGTATAGGGATGGTGCCAAGGAAAAAGCTGTGAAAGCTGCCATGTTGTTGCACTTTTGTACTCCCCTTGGGATGCCTTTCACAGCTGCCAAGTGCCTGGAGCTCAGGGCTTCCTGGTTTAAAAAACCATGTCCCTAGCTGAGACTGGAGGCAGGTGATTCAGCCTAGGCTTAGCAATGGTGCCAATGAAAACGTGTGGAGGCAGCCATTTTCTGGCACTTTTGTGCTCCCCTTGGGATGCCTTTCGCAGCTGCCGTGTGCCTGGAGCTCAGAGCTTGCTGGTTTAAAAAGCTCTACACCTAGGCGTAACCCTAACCCTAACCGTAGCACTGGTCATTTAAAGCAGCCTGGGTTTAGGAATTATCCCAAGGGAAAAGCTGTGGAGACAGCCATGTTGTGGCACTTTTGCGCTCCCCTTGGGATGCCTTTCACAGCTGCAGTGTGCTTGGAGCACAGGGCTTCCTGGTTTAAAAAACCACAACTTTAGCCCAAACTGCAGGCTTCTAAATCAGCCTTCGTTTCGGGACGTCCCCAAGGAAAAAGCTGTGGAGGCAGGCATGTTGAGGCACTTCTGCGCTCTTCTTGGGTAGTCCTTCGCAGCTGCTGTGTTCTTGGAACTCAGGGCTTTCTGGTTAAAAGAACACTAACCCTAGGCCTAACTCAAACCTTAAGCCTAGGAAGGAAAATCAGCCTATGATTCGGGATGGTCTCATGGAAATAGCAGTGGAGGCAGCCAAGTTGTGTCACTTTTGCGCTCCCCTTGGGATGCCTTTCACAGCTGCAGTGTGCCTGGAGCACAGGGCTTCCTGGTTTTAAAAGTCCTAGGCCTAAGCCTAACAGTAACCCTAGGAAGGTAAATCAGCCGGGTATTAGGGTTCTTCCTAAGGAAAAAGCTGTGAAAGCAGCCATGTTGTGGCACTTCTGCGCTCCCTTTGGGATGCCTTTGGCAGATGCAGTAAGCCTGGAACTCAGGGCTTCCTGCTTAAAAAAATCCTAGCCCTAGGCTGAGCCCTAACCCTAACCCTAGGCAGATAAATCAGCCTAGGTATAGGGATGGTGCCAAGGAAAAAGCTGTGAAAGCTGCCATGTTGTTGCACTTTTGTACTCCCCTTGGGATGCCTTTCACAGCTGCCGTGTGCCTGGAGCTCAGGGCTTCCTGGTTTAAAAAACCATGTCCCTAGCTGAGACTGGAGGCAGGTGATTCAGCCTAGGCTTAGCAATGGTGCCAATGAAAACGTGTGGAGGCAGCCATTTTCTGGCCCTTTTGTGCTCCCCTTGGGATGCCTTTCGCAGCTGCCGTGTGCCTGGAGCTCAGAGCTTGCTGGTTTAAAAAGCTCTACACCTAGGCGTAACCCTAACCCTAACCGTAACACTGGTCATTTAAATCAGCCTGGGTTTAGGAATTATCCCAAGGGAAAAGCTGTGGAGACAGCCATGTTGTGGCACTTTTGCGCTCCCCTTGGGATGCCTTTCACAGCTGCAGTGTGCTTGGAGCACAGGGCTTCCTGGTTTAAAAAACCACAACTTTAGCTCAAACTGGAGGCTTCTAAATCAGCCTTCGTTTCGGGACGTCCCCAAGGAAAAAGCTGTGGAGGCAGGCATGTTGAGGCACTTCTGCGCTCTTCTTGGGTAGTCCTTCGCAGCTGCTGTGTTCTTGGAACTCAGGGCCTTCTGGTTAAAAGAACACTAACCCTAGGCCTAACTCAAACCTTAAGCCTAGGAAGGAAAATCAGCCTATGATTCGGGATGGTCTCATGGAAATATCAGTGGAGGCAGCCAAGTTGTGTCACTTTTGCGCTCCCCTTGGGATGCCTTTCACAGCTGCAGTGTGCCTGGAGCACAGGGCTTCCTGGTTTTAAAAGTCCTAGGCCTAAGCCTAACAGTAACCCTAGGAAGGTAAATCAGCCGGGTATTAGGGTTCTTCCTAAGGAAAAAGCTGTGAAAGCAGCCATGTTGTGGACCTTCTGCGCTCCCTTTGGGATGCCTTTGGCAGATGCAGTAAGCCTGGAACTCAGGGCTTCCTGGTTAAAAAAATCCTTGCCCTTGGCTGAGCCCTAACCCTAACCCTAGGCAGATAAATCAGCCTAGGTATAGGGATGGTGCCAAGGAAAAAGCTGTGAAAGCTGCCATGTTGTTGCACTTTTGTACTCCCCTTGGGATGCCTTTCACAGCTGCCAAGTGCCTGGAGCTCAGGGCTTCCTGGTTTAAAAAACCATGTCCCTAGCTGAGACTGGAGGCAGGTGATTCAGCCTAGGCTTAGCAATGGTGCCAATGAAAACGTGTGGAGGCAGCCATTTTCTGGCACTTTTGTGCTCCCCTTGGGATGCCTTTCGCAGCTGCCGTGTGCCTGGAGCTCAGAGCTTGCTGGTTTAAAAAGCTCTACACCTAGGCGTAACCCTAACCCTAACCGTAACACTGGTCATTTAAAGCAGCCTGGGTTTAGGAATTATCCCAAGGGAAAAGCTGTGGAGACAGCCATGTTGTGGCACTTTTGCGCTCCCCTTGGGATGCCTTTCACAGCTGCAGTGTGCTTGGAGCACAGGGCTTCCTGGTGTAAAAAACCACAACTATAGCCCAAACTGGAGGCTTCTAAATCAGCCTTCGTTTCGGGACGTCCCCAAGGAAAAAGCTGTGGAGGCAGGCATGTTGAGGCACTTCTGCGCTCTTCTTGGGTAGTCCTTCGCAGCTGCTGTGTTCTTGGAACTCAGGGCTTTCTGGTTAAAAGAACACTAACCCTAGGCCTAACTCAAACCTTAAGCCTAGGAAGGAAAATCAGCCTATGATTCGGGATGGTCTCATGGAAATAGCAGTGGAGGCAGCCAAGTTGTGTCACTTTTGCGCTCCCCTTGGGATGCCTTTCACAGCTGCAGTGTGCCTGGAGCACAGGGCTTCCTGGTTTTAAAAGTCCTAGGCCTAAGCCTAACAGTAACCCTAGGAAGGTAAATCAGCCGGGTATTAGGGTTCTTCCTAAGGAAAAAGCTGTGAAAGCAGCCATGTTGTGGCACTTCTGCGCTCCCTTTGGGATGCCTTTGGCAGATGCAGTAAGCCTAAAACTCAGGGCTTCCTGCTTAAAAAAATCCTAGCCCTAGGCTGAGCCCTAACCCTAACCCTAGGCAGATAAATCAGCCTAGGTATAGGGATGGTGCCAAGGAAAAAGCTGTGAAAGCTGCCATGTTGTTGCACTTTTGTACTCCCCTTGGGATGCCTTTCACAGCTGCCGTGTGCCTGGAGCTCAGGGCTTCCTGGTTTAAAAAACCATGTCCCCAGGTGAGACTGGAGGCAGGTGATTCAGCCTAGGCTTAGCAATGGTGCCAATGAAAACGTGTGGAGGCAGCCATTTTCTGGCACTTTTGTGCTCCCCTTGGGATGCCTTTCGCAGCTGCCGTGTGCCTGGAGCTCAGAGCTTGCTGGTTTAAAAAGCTCTACACCTAGGCGTAACCCTAACCCTAACCGTAACACTGGTCATTTAAATCAGCCTGGGTTTAGGAATTATCCCAAGGGAAAAGCATTGGAGACAGCCATGTTGTGGCACTTTTGCGCTCCCCTTGGGATGCCTTTCACAGCTGCAGTGTGCTTGGAGCACAGGGCTTCCTGGTTTAAAAAACCACAACTTTAGCTCAAACTGGAGGCTTCTAAATCAGCCTTCGTTTCGGGACGTCCCCAAGGAAAAAGCTGTGGAGGCAGGCATGTTGAGGCACTTCTGCGCTCTTCTTGGGTAGTCCTTCGCAGCTGCTGTGTTCTTGGAACTCAGGGCTTTCTGGTTAAAAGAACACTAACCCTAGGCCTAACTCAAACCTTAAGCCTAGGAAGGAAAATCAGCCTATGATTCGGGATGGTCTCATGGAAATAGCAGTGGAGGCAGCCAAGTTGTGTCACTTTTGCGCTCCCCTTGGGATGCCTTTCACAGCTGCAGTGTGCCTGGAGCACAGGGCTTCCTGGTTTTAAAAGTCCTAGGCCTAAGCCTAACAGTAACCCTAGGAAGGTAAATCAGCCGGGTATTAGGGTTCTTCCTAAGGAAAAAGCTGTGAAAGCAGCCATGTTGTGGCACTTCTGCGCTCCCTTTGGGATGCCTTTGGCAGATGCAGTAAGCCTGGAACTCAGGGCTTCCTGCTTAAAAAAATCCTAGCCCTAGGCTGAGCCCTAACCCTAACCCTAGGCAGATAAATCAGCCTAGGTATAGGGATGGTGCCAAGGAAAAAGCTGTGAAAGCTGCCATGTTGTTGCACTTTTGTACTCCCCTTGGGATGCCTTTCACAGCTGCCGTGTGCCTGGAGCTCAGGGCTTCCTGGTTTAAAAAACCATGTCCCCAGGTGAGACTGGAGGCAGGTGATTCAGCCTAGGCTTAGCAATGGTGCCAATGAAAACGTGTGGAGGCAGCCATTTTCTGGCACTTTTGTGCTCCCCTTGGGATGCCTTTCGCAGCTGCCGTGTGCCTGGAGCTCAGAGCTTGCTGGTTTAAAAAGCTCTACACCTAGGCGTAACCCTAACCCTAACCGTAACACTGGTCATTTAAAGCAGCCTGGGTTTAGGAATTATCCCAAGGGAAAAGCATTGGAGACAGCCATGTTGTGGCACTTTTGCGCTCCCCTTGGGATGCCTTTCACAGCTGCAGTGTGCTTGGAGCACAGGGCTTCCTGGTTTAAAAAACCACAACTTTAGCTCAAACTGGAGGCTTCTAAATCAGCCTTCGTTTCGGGACGTCCCCAAGGAAAAAGCTGTGGAGGCAGGCATGTTGAGGCACTTCTGCGCTCTTCTTGGGTAGTCCTTCGCAGCTGCTGTGTTCTTGGAACTCAGGGCTTTCTGGTTAAAAGAACACTAACCCTAGGCCTAACTCAAACCTTAAGCCTAGGAAGGAAAATCAGCCTATGATTCGGGATGGTCTCATGGAAATAGCAGTGGAGGCAGCCAAGTTGTGTCACTTTTGCGCTCCCCTTGGGATGCCTTTAACAGCTGCAGTGTGCCTGGAGCACAGGGCTTCCTGGTTTTAAAAGTCCTAGGCCTAAGCCTAACAGTAACCCTAGGAAGGTAAATCAGCCGGGTATTAGGGTTCTTCCTAAGGAAAAAGCTGTGAAAGCAGCCATGTTGTGGCACTTCTGCGCTCCCTTTGGGATGCCTTTGGCAGATGCAGTAAGCCTGGAACTCAGGGCTTCCTGCTTAAAAAAATCCTAGCCCTTGGCTGAGCCCTAACCCTAAACCTAGGCAGATAAATCAGCCTAGGTATAGGGATGGTGCCAAGGAAAAAGCTGTGAAAGCTGCCATGTTGTTGCACTTTTGTACTCCCCTTGGGATGCCTTTCACAGCTGCCGTGTGCCTGGAGCTCAGGGCTTCCTGGTTTAAAAAACCATGTCCCTAGCTGAGACTGGAGGCAGGTGATTCAGCCTAGGCTTAGCACTGGTGCCAATGAAAACGTGTGGAGGCAGCCATTTTCTGGCCCTTTTGTGCTCCCCTTGGGATGCCTTTCGCAGCTGCCGTGTGCCTGGAGCTCAGAGCTTGCTGGTTTAAAAAGCTCTACACCTAGGCGTAACCCTAACCCTAACTGTAACACTGGTCATTTAAATCAGCCTGGGTTTAGGAATTATCCCAAGGGAAAAGCTGTGGAGACAGCCATGTTGTGGCACTTTTGCGCTCCCCTTGGGATGCCTTTCACAGCTGCAGTGTGCTTGGAGCACAGGGCTTCCTGGTGTAAAAAACCACAACTTTAGCCCAAACTGGAGGCTTCTAAATCAGCCTTCGTTTCGGGACGTCCCCAAGGAAAAAGCTGTGGAGGCAGGCATGTTGAGGCACTTCTGCGCTCTTCTTGGGTAGTCCTTCGCAGCTGCTGTGTTCTTGGAACTCAGGGCCTTCTGGTTAAAAGAACACTAACCCTAGGCCTAACTCAAACCTTAAGCCTAGGAAGGAAAATCAGCCTATGATTCGGGATGGTCTCATGGAAATAGCAGTGGAGGCAGCCAAGTTGTGTCACTTTTGCGCTCCCCTTGGGATGCCTTTCACAGCTGCAGTGTGCCTGGAGCACAGGGCTTCCTGGTTTTAAAAGTCCTAGGCCTAAGCCTAACAGTAACCCTAGGAAGGTAAATCAGCCGGGTATTAGGGTTCTTCCTAAGGAAAAAGCTGTGAAAGCAGCCATGTTGTGGCACTTCTGCGCTCCCTTTGGGATGCCTTTGGCAGATGCAGTAAGCCTGGAACTCAGGGCTTCCTGGTTAAAAAAATCCTTGCCCTTGGCTGAGCCCTAACCCTAACCCTAGGCAGATAAATCAGCCTAGGTATAGGGATGGTGCCAAGGAAAAAGCTGTGAAAGCTGCCATGTTGTTGCACTTTTGTACTCCCCTTGGGATGCCTTTCACAGCTGCCAAGTGCCTGGAGCTCAGGGCTTCCGGGTTTAAAAAACCATGTCCCTAGCTGAGACTGAAGGCAGGTGATTCAGCCTAGGCTTAGCACGGGTGCCAATGAAAACGTGTGGAGGCAGCCATTTTCTGGCACTTTTGTGCTCCCCTTGGGATGCATTTCGCAGCTGCCGTGTGCCTGGAGCTCAGAGCTTGCTGGTTTAAAAAGCTCTACACCTAGGCGTATTCCTAACCCTAACCGTAACACTGGTCATTTAAATCAGCCTGGGTTTAGGAATTATCCCAAGGGAAAAGCTGTGGAGACAGCCAAGTTGTGTCACTTTTGCGCTCCCCTTGGGATGTTTTTAACAGCTGCATTGTGCCTGGAGCACAGAGCTTCCTGGTTTTAAAAGTCCTAGGCCTAAGCCTAACAGTAACCCTAGGAAGGTAAATCAGCCGGGTAATAGGGTTCTTCCTAAGGAAAAAGCTGTGAAAGCAGCCATGTTGTGGACCTTCTGCGCTCCCTTTGGGATGCCTTTGGCAGATGCAGTAAGCCTGGAACTCAGGGCTTCCTGGTTAAAAAAATCCTTGCCCTTGGCTGAGCCCTAACCCTAACCCTAGGCAGATAAATCAGCCTAGGTATAGGGATGGTGCCAAGGAAAAAGCTGTGAAAGCTGCCATGTTGTTGCACTTTTGTACTCCCCTTGGGATGCCTTTCACAGCTGCCAAGTGCCTGGAGCTCAGGGCTTCCTGGTTTAAAAAACCATGTCCCTAGCTGAGACTGGAGGCAGGTGATTCAGCCTAGGCTTAGCAATGGTGCCAATGAAAACGTGTGGAGGCAGCCATTTTCTGGCACTTTTGTGCTCCCCTTGGGATGCCTTTCGCAGCTGCCGTGTGCCTGGAGCTCAGAGCTTGCTGGTTTAAAAAGCTCTACACCTAGGCGTAACCCTAACCCTAACTGTAACACTGGTCATTTAAAGCAGCCTGGGTTTAGGAATTATCCCAAGGGAAAAGCTGTGGAGACAGCCATGTTGTGGCACTTTTGCGCTCCCCTTGGGATGCCTTTCACAGCTGCAGTGTGCTTGGAGCACAGGGCTTCCTGGTGTAAAAAACCACAACTATAGCCCAAACTGGAGGCTTCTAAATCAGCCTTCGTTTCGGGATGTCCCCAAGGAAAAAGCTGTGGAGGCAGGCATGTTGAGGCACTTCTGCGCTCTTCTTGGGTAGTCCTTCGCAGCTGCTGTGTTCTTGGAACTCAGGGCTTTCTGGTTAAAAGAACACTAACCCTAGGCCTAACTCAAACCTTAAGCCTAGGAAGGAAAATCAGCCTATGATTCGGGATGGTCTCATGGAAATAGCAGTGGAGGCAGCCAAGTTGTGTCACTTTTGCGCTCCCCTTGGGATGCCTTTCACAGCTGCAGTGTGCCTGGAGCACAGGGCTTCCTGGTTTTAAAAGTCCTAGGCCTAAGCCTAACAGTAACCCTAGGAAGATAAATCAGCCGGGTATTAGGGTTCTTCCTAAGGAAAAAGCTGTGAAAGCAGCCATGTTGTGGCACTTCTGCGCTCCCTTTGGGATGCCTTTGGCAGATGCAGTAAGCCTGGAACTCAGGGCTTCCTGCTTAAAAAAATCCTAGCCCTAGGCTGAGCCCTAACCCTAACCCTAGGCAGATAAATCAGCCTAGGTATAGGAATGGTGCCAAGGAAAAAGCTGTGAAAGCTGCCATGTTGTTGCACTTTTGTACTCCCCTTGGGATGCCTTTCACAGCTGCCAAGTGCCTGGAGCTCAGGGCTTCCGGGTTTAAAAAACCATGTCCCTAGCTGAGACTGGAGGCAGGTGATTCAGCCTAGGCTTAGCAATGGTGCCAATGAAAACGTGTGGAGGCAGCCATTTTCTGGCACTTTTGTGCTCCCCTTGGGATGCATTTCGCAGCTGCCGTGTGCCTGGAGCTCAGAGCTTGCTGGTTTAAAAAGCTCTACACCTAGGCGTATTCCTAACCCTAACCGTAACACTGGCCATTTAAATCAGCCTGGGTTTAGGAATTATCCCAAGGGAAAAGCTGTGGAGACAGCCATGTTGTGGCACTTTTGCGCTCCCCTTGGGATGCCTTTCACAGCTGCAGTGTGCTTGGAGCACAGGGCTTCCTGGTTTAAAAAACCACAACTTTAGCCCAAACTGGAGGCTTCTAAATCAGCCTTCGTTTCGGGACGTCCCCAAGGAAAAAGCTGTGGAGGCAGGCATGTTGAGGCACTTCTGCGCTCTTCTTGGGTAGTCCTTCGCAGCTGCTGTGTTCTTGGAACTCAGGGCCTTCTGGTTAAAAGAACACTAACCCTAGGCCTAACTCAAACCTTAAGCCTAGGAAGGAAAATCAGCCTATGATTCGGGATGGTCTCATGGAAATAGCAGTGGAGGCAGCCAAGTTGTGTCACTTTTGCGCTCCCCTTGGGATGCCTTTAACAGCTGCAGTGTGCCTGGAGCACAGAGCTTCCTGGTTTTAAAAGTCCTAGGCCTAAGCCTAACAGTAACCCTAGGAAGGTAAATCAGCCGGGTAATAGGGTTCTTCCTAAGGAAAAAGCTGTGAAAGCAGCCATGTTGAGGCACTTCTGCGCTCCCTTTGGGATGCCTTTGGCAGATGCAGTAAGCCTGGAACTCAGGGCTTCCTGGTTAAAAAAATCCTTGCCCTTGGCTGAGCCCTAACCCTAACCCTAGGCAGATAAATCAGCCTAGGTATAGGGATGGTGCCAAGGAAAAAGCTGTGAAAGCTGCCATGTTGTTGCACTTTTGTACTCCCCTTGGGATGCCTTTCACAGCTGCCGTGTGCCTGGAGCTCAGGGCTTCCTGGTTTAAAAAACCATGTCCCTAGCTGAGACTGGAGGCAGGTGATTCAGCCTAGGCTTAGCAATGGTGCCAATGAAAACGTGTGGAGGCAGCCATTTTCTGGCACTTTTGTGCTCCCCTTGGGATGCCTTTCGCAGCTGCCGTGTGCCTGGAGCTCAGAGCTTGCTGGTTTAAAAAGCTCTACACCTAGGCGTAACCCTAACCCTAACCGTAGCACTGGTCATTTAAAGCAGCCTGGGTTTAGGAATTATCCCAAGGGAAAAGCTGTGGAGACAGCCATGTTGTGGCACTTTTGCGCTCCCCTTGGGATGCCTTTCACAGCTGCAGTGTGCTTGGAGCACAGGGCTTCCTGGTGTAAAAAACCACAACTATAGCCCAAACTGCAGGCTTCTAAATCAGCCTTCGTTTCGGGACGTCCCCAAGGAAAAAGCTGTGGAGGCAGGCATGTTGAGGCACTTCTGCGCTCTTCTTGGGTAGTCCTTCGCAGCTGCTGTGTTCTTGGAACTCAGGGCTTTCTGGTTAAAAGAACACTAACCCTAGGCCTAACTCAAACCTTAAGCCTAGGAAGGAAAATCAGCCTATGATTCGGGATGGTCTCATGGAAATAGCAGTGGAGGCAGCCAAGTTGTGTCACTTTTGCGCTCCCCTTGGGATGCCTTTCACAGCTGCAGTGTGCCTGGAGCACAGGGCTTCCTGGTTTTAAAAGTCCTAGGCCTAAGCCTAACAGTAACCCTAGGAAGGTAAATCAGCCGGGTATTAGGGTTCTTCCTAAGGAAAAAGCTGTGAAAGCAGCCATGTTGTGGCACTTCTGCGCTCCCTTTGGGATGCCTTTGGCAGATGCAGTAAGCCTAAAACTCAGGGCTTCCTGCTTAAAAAAATTCTAGCCCTAGGCTGAGCCCTAACCCTAACCCTAGGCAGATAAATCAGCCTAGGTATAGGGATGGTGCCAAGGAAAAAGCTGTGAAAGCTGCCATGTTGTTGCACTTTTGTACTCCCCTTGGGATGCCTTTCACAGCTGCCGTGTGCCTGGAGCTCAGGGCTTCCTGGTTTAAAAAACCATGTCCCCAGGTGAGACTGGAGGCAGGTGATTCAGCCTAGGCTTAGCAATGGTGCCAATGAAAACGTGTGGAGGCAGCCATTTTCTGGCACTTTTGTGCTCCCCTTGGGATGCCTTTCGCAGCTGCCGTGTGCCTGGAGCTCAGAGCTTGCTGGTTTAAAAAGCTCTACACCTAGGCGTAACCCTAACCCTAACCGTAACACTGGTCATTTAAATCAGCCTGGGTTTAGGAATTATCCCAAGGGAAAAGCATTGGAGACAGCCATGTTGTGGCACTTTTGCGCTCCCCTTGGGATGCCTTTCACAGCTGCAGTGTGCTTGGAGCACAGGGCTTCCTGGTTTAAAAAACCACAACTTTAGCTCAAACTGGAGGCTTCTAAATCAGCCTTCGTTTCGGGACGTCCCCAAGGAAAAACCTGTGGAGGCAGGCATGTTGAGGCACTTCTGCGCTCTTCTTGGGTAGTCCTTCGCAGCTGCTGTGTTCTTGGAACTCAGGGCTTTCTGGTTAAAAGAACACTAACCCTAGGCCTAACTCAAACCTTAAGCCTAGGAAGGAAAATCAGCCTATGATTCGGGATGGTCTCATGGAAATAGCAGTGGAGGCAGCCAAGTTGTGTCACTTTTGCGCTCCCCTTGGGATGCCTTTAACAGCTGCAGTGTGCCTGGAGCACAGGGCTTCCTGGTTTTAAAAGTCCTAGGCCTAAGCCTAACAGTAACCCTAGGAAGGTAAATCAGCCGGGTATTAGGGTTCTTCCTAAGGAAAAAGCTGTGAAAGCAGCCATGTTGTGGCACTTCTGCGCTCCCTTTGGGATGCCTTTGGCAGATGCAGTAAGCCTAAAACTCAGGGCTTCCTGCTTAAAAAAATTCTAGCCCTAGGCTGAGCCCTAACCCTAACCCTAGGCAGATAAATCAGCCTAGGTATAGGGATGGTGCCAAGGAAAAAGCTGTGAAAGCTGCCATGTTGTTGCACTTTTGTACTCCCCTTGGGATGCCTTTCACAGCTGCCGTGTGCCTGGAGCTCAGGGCTTCCTGGTTTAAAAAACCATGTCCCCAGGTGAGACTGGAGGCAGGTGATTCAGCCTAGGCTTAGCAATGGTGCCAATGAAAACGTGTGGAGGCAGCCATTTTCTGGCACTTTTGTGCTCCCCTTGGGATGCCTTTCGCAGCTGCCGTGTGCCTGGAGCTCAGAGCTTGCTGGTTTAAAAAGCTCTACACCTAGGCGTAACCCTAACCCTAACCGTAACACTGGTCATTTAAATCAGCCTGGGTTTAGGAATTATCCCAAGGGAAAAGCATTGGAGACAGCCATGTTGTGGCACTTTTGCGCTCCCCTTGGGATGCCTTTCACAGCTGCAGTGTGCTTGGAGCACAGGGCTTCCTGGTTTAAAAAACCACAACTTTAGCTCAAACTGGAGGCTTCTAAATCAGCCTTCGTTTCGGGACGTCCCCAAGGAAAAACCTGTGGAGGCAGGCATGTTGAGGCACTTCTGCGCTCTTCTTGGGTAGTCCTTCGCAGCTGCTGTGTTCTTGGAACTCAGGGCTTTCTGGTTAAAAGAACACTAACCCTAGGCCTAACTCAAACCTTAAGCCTAGGAAGGAAAATCAGCCTATGATTCGGGATGGTCTCATGGAAATAGCAGTGGAGGCAGCCAAGTTGTGTCACTTTTGCGCTCCCCTTGGGATGCCTTTAACAGCTGCAGTGTGCCTGGAGCACAGGGCTTCCTGGTTTTAAAAGTCCTAGGCCTAAGCCTAACAGTAACCCTAGGAAGGTAAATCAGCCGGGTATTAGGGTTCTTCCTAAGGAAAAAGCTGTGAAAGCAGCCATGTTGTGGCACTTCTGCGCTCCCTTTGGGATGCCTTTGGCAGATGCAGTAAGCCTGGAACTCAGGGCTTCCTGCTTAAAAAAATCCTAGCCCTAGGCTGAGCCCTAACCCTAACCCTAGGCAGATAAATCAGCCTAGGTATAGGGATGGTGCCAAGGAAAAAGCTGTGAAAGCTGCCATGTTGTTGCACTTTTGTACTCCCCTTGGGATGCCTTTCACAGCTGCCGTGTGCCTGGAGCTCAGGGCTTCCTGGTTTAAAAAACCATGTCCCCAGGTGAGACTGGAGGCAGGTGATTCAGCCTAGGCTTAGCAATGGTGCCAATGAAAACGTGTGGAGGCAGCCATTTTCTGGCACTTTTGTGCTCCCCTTGGGATGCCTTTCGCAGCTGCCGTGTGCCTGGAGCTCAGAGCTTGCTGGTTTAAAAAGCTCTACACCTAGGCGTAACCCTAACCCTAACCGTAACACTGGTCATTTAAAGCAGCCTGGGTTTAGGAATTATCCCAAGGGAAAAGCATTGGAGACAGCCATGTTGTGGCACTTTTGCGCTCCCCTTGGGATGCCTTTCACAGCTGCAGTGTGCTTGGAGCACAGGGCTTCCTGGTTTAAAAAACCACAACTTTAGCTCAAACTGGAGGCTTCTAAATCAGCCTTCGTTTCGGGACGTCCCCAAGGAAAAAGCTGTGGAGGCAGGCATGTTGAGGCACTTCTGCGCTCTTCTTGGGTAGTCCTTCGCAGCTGCTGTGTTCTTGGAACTCAGGGCTTTCTGGTTAAAAGAACACTAACCCTAGGCCTAACTCAAACCTTAAGCCTAGGAAGGAAAATCAGCCTATGATTCGGGATGGTCTCATGGAAATAGCAGTGGAGGCAGCCAAGTTGTGTCACTTTTGCGCTCCCCTTGGGATGCCTTTCACAGCTGCAGTGTGCCTGGAGCACAGGGCTTCCTGGTTTTAAAAGTCCTAGGCCTAAGCCTAACAGTAACCCTAGGAAGGTAAATCAGCCGGGTATTAGGGTTCTTCCTAAGGAAAAAGCTGTGAAAGCAGCCATGTTGTGGCACTTCTGCGCTCCCTTTGGGATGCCTTTGGCAGATGCAGTAAGCCTGGAACTCAGGGCTTCCTGGTTAAAAAAATCCTAGCCCTTGGCTGAGCCCTAACCCTAAACCTAGGCAGATAAATCAGCCTAGGTATAGGGATGGTGCCAAGGAAAAAGCTGTGAAAGCTGCCATGTTGTTGCACTTTTGTACTCCCCTTGGGATGCCTTTCACAGCTGCCGTGTGCCTGGAGCTCAGGGCTTCCTGGTTTAAAAAACCATGCCCCTAGCTGAGACTGGAGGCAGGTGATTCAGCCTAGGCTTAGCAATGGTGCCAATGAAAACGTGTGGAGGCAGCCATTTTCTGGCACTTTTGTGCTCCCCTTGGGATGCCTTTCGCAGCTGCCGTGTGCCTGGAGCTCAGAGCTTGCTGGTTTAAAAAGCTCTACACCTAGGCGTAACCCTAACCCTAACTGTAACACTGGTCATTTAAATCAGCCTGGGTTTAGGAATTATCCCAAGGGAAAAGCTGTGGAGACAGCCATGTTGTGGCACTTTTGCGCTCCCCTTGGGATGCCTTTCACAGCTGCAGTGTGCTTGGAGCACAGGGCTTCCTGGTGTAAAAAACCACAACTTTAGCCCAAACTGGAGGCTTCTAAATCAGCCTTCGTTTCGGGACGTCCCCAAGGAAAAAGCTGTGGAGGCAGGCATGTTGAGGCACTTCTGCGCTCTTCTTGGGTAGTCCTTCGCAGCTGCTGTGTTCTTGGAACTCAGGGCTTTCTGGTTAAAAGAACACTAACCCTAGGCCTAACTCAAACCTTAAGCCTAGGAAGGAAAATCAGCCTATGATTCGGGATGGTCTCATGGAAATAGCAGTGGAGGCAGCCAAGTTGTGTCACTTTTGCGCTACCCTTGGGATGCCTTTAACAGCTGCAGTGTGCCTGGAGCACAGGGCTTCCTGGTTTTAAAAGTCCTAGGCCTAAGCCTAACAGTAACCCTAGGAAGGTAAATCAGCCGGGTAATAGGGTTCTTCCTAAGGAAAAAGCTGTGAAAGCTGCCATGTTGTTGCACTTTTGTGCTCCCCTTGGGATGCCTTTCGCAGCTGCCGTGTGCCTGGAGCTCAGAGCTTGCTGGTTTAAAAAGCTCTACACCTAGGCGTAACCCTAACCCTAACCGTAACACTGGCCATTTAAATCAGCCTGGGTTTAGGAATTATCCCAAGGGAAAAGCTGTGGAGACAGCCATGTTGTGGCACTTTTGCGCTCCCCTTGGGATGCCTTTCACAGCTGCAGTGTGCTTGGAGCACAGGGCTTCCTGGTTTAAAAAACCACAACTTTAGCCCAAACTGGAGGCTTCTAAATCAGCCTTCGTTTCGGGACGTCCCCAAGGAAAAAGCTGTGGAGGCAGGCATGTTGAGGCACTTCTGCGCTCTTCTTGGGTAGTCCTTCGCAGCTGCTGTGTTCTTGGAACTCAGGGCCTTCTGGTTAAAAGAACACTAACCCTAGGCCTAACTCAAACCTTAAGCCTAGGAAGGAAAATCAGCCTATGATTCGGGATGGTCTCATGGAAATAGCAGTGGAGGCAGCCAAGTTGTGTCACTTTTGCGCTCCCCTTGGGATGCCTTTAACAGCTGCAGTGTGCCTGGAGCACAGAGCTTCCTGGTTTTAAAAGTCCTAGGCCTAAGCCTAACAGTAACCCTAGGAAGGTAAATCAGCCGGGTAATAGGGTTCTTCCTAAGGAAAAAGCTGTGAAAGCAGCCATGTTGAGGCACTTCTGCGCTCCCTTTGGGATGCCTTTGGCAGATGCAGTAAGCCTGGAACTCAGGGCTTCCTGGTTAAAAAAATCCTTGCCCTTGGCTGAGCCCTAACCCTAACCCTAGGCAGATAAATCAGCCTAGGTATAGGGATGGTGCCAAGGAAAAAGCTGTGAAAGCTGCCATGTTGTTGCACTTTTGTACTCCCCTTGGGATGCCTTTCACAGCTGCCAAGTGCCTGGAGCTCAGGGCTTCCGGGTTTAAAAAACCATGTCCCTAGCTGAGACTGGAGGCAGGTGATTCAGCCTAGGCTTAGCAATGGTGCCAATGAAAACGTGTGGAGGCAGCCATTTTCTGGCACTTTTGTGCTCCCCTTGGGATGCATTTCGCAGCTGCCGTGTGCCTGGAGCTCAGAGCTTGCTGGTTTTAAAAGCTCTACACCTAGGCGTAACCCTAACCCTAACCGTAACACTGGTCATTTAAATCAGCCTGGGTTTAGGAATTATCCCAAGGGAAAAGCTGTGGAGACAGCCATGTTGTGGCACTTTTGCGCTCCCCTTGGGATGCCTTTCACAGCTGCAGTGTGCTTGGAGCACAGGGCTTCCTGGTTTAAAAAACCACAACTTTAGCCCAAACTGGAGGCTTCTAAATCAGCCTTCGTTTCGGGACGTCCCCAAGGAAAAAGCTGTGGAGGCAGGCATGTTGAGGCACTTCTGCGCTCTTCTTGGGTAGTCCTTCGCAGCTGCTGTGTTCTTGGAACTCAGGGCCTTCTGGTTAAAAGAACACTAACCCTAGGCCTAACTCAAACCTTAAGCCTAGGAAGGAAAATCAGCCTATGATTCGGGATGGTCTCATGGAAATAGCAGTGGAGGCAGCCAAGTTGTGTCACTTTTGCGCTCCCCTTGGGATGCCTTTAACAGCTGCAGTGTGCCTGGAGCACAGAGCTTCCTGGTTTTAAAAGTCCTAGGCCTAAGCCTAACAGTAACCCTAGGAAGGTAAATCAGCCGGGTAATAGGGTTCTTCCTAAGGAAAAAGCTGTGAAAGCAGCCATGTTGAGGCACTTCTGCGCTCCCTTTGGGATGCCTTTGGCAGATGCAGTAAGCCTGGAACTCAGGGCTTCCTGGTTAAAAAAATCCTTGCCCTTGGCTGAGCCCTAACCCTAACCCTAGGCAGATAAATCAGCCTAGGTATAGGGATGGTGCCAAGGAAAAAGCTGTGAAAGCTGCCATGTTGTTGCACTTTTGTACTCCCCTTGGGATGCCTTTCACAGCTGCCAAGTGCCTGGAGCTCAGGGCTTCCTGGTTTAAAAAACCATGTCCCTAGCTGAGACTGGAGGCAGGTGATTCAGCCTAGGCTTAGCAATGGTGCCAATGAAAACGTGTGGAGGCAGCCATTTTCTGGCACTTTTGTGCTCCCCTTGGGATGCCTTTCGCAGCTGCCGTGTGCCTGGAGCTCAGAGCTTGCTGGTTTAAAAAGCTCTACACCTAGGCGTAACCCTAACCCTAACCGTAGCACTGGTCATTTAAAGCAGCCTGGGTTTAGGAATTATCCCAAGGGAAAAGCTGTGGAGACAGCCATGTTGTGGCACTTTTGCGCTCCCCTTGGGATGCCTTTCACAGCTGCAGTGTGCTTGGAGCACAGGGCTTCCTGGTGTAAAAAACCACAACTATAGCCCAAACTGCAGGCTTCTAAATCAGCCTTCGTTTCGGGACGTCCCCAAGGAAAAAGCTGTGGAGGCAGGCATGTTGAGGCACTTCTGCGCTCTTCTTGGGTAGTCCTTCGCAGCTGCTGTGTTCTTGGAACTCAGGGCTTTCTGGTTAAAAGAACACTAACCCTAGGCCTAACTCAAACCTTAAGCCTAGGAAGGAAAATCAGCCTATGATTCGGGATGGTCTCATGGAAATAGCAGTGGAGGCAGCCAAGTTGTGTCACTTTTGCGCTCCCCTTGGGATGCCTTTCACAGCTGCAGTGTGCCTGGAGCACAGGGCTTCCTGGTTTTAAAAGTCCTAGGCCTAAGCCTAACAGTAACCCTAGGAAGGTAAATCAGCCGGGTATTAGGGTTCTTCCTAAGGAAAAAGCTGTGAAAGCAGCCATGTTGTGGCACTTCTGCGCTCCCTTTGGGATGCCTTTGGCAGATGCAGTAAGCCTAAAACTCAGGGCTTCCTGCTTAAAAAAATCCTAGCCCTAGGCTGAGCCCTAACCCTAACCCTAGGCAGATAAATCAGCCTAGGTATAGGGATGGTGCCAAGGAAAAAGCTGTGAAAGCTGCCATGTTGTTGCACTTTTGTACTCCCCTTGGGATGCCTTTCACAGCTGCCGTGTGCCTGGAGCTCAGGGCTTCCTGGTTTAAAAAACCATGTCCCCAGGTGAGACTGGAGGCAGGTGATTCAGCCTAGGCTTAGCAATGGTGCCAATGAAAACGTGTGGAGGCAGCCATTTTCTGGCACTTTTGTGCTCCCCTTGGGATGCCTTTCGCAGCTGCCGTGTGCCTGGAGCTCAGAGCTTGCTGGTTTAAAAAGCTCTACACCTAGGCGTAACCCTAACCCTAACCGTAACACTGGTCATTTAAATCAGCCTGGGTTTAGGAATTATCCCAAGGGAAAAGCATTGGAGACAGCCATGTTGTGGCACTTTTGCGCTCCCCTTGGGATGCCTTTCACAGCTGCAGTGTGCTTGGAGCACAGGGCTTCCTGGTTTAAAAAACCACAACTTTAGCTCAAACTGGAGGCTTCTAAATCAGCCTTCGTTTCGGGACGTCCCCAAGGAAAAACCTGTGGAGGCAGGCATGTTGAGGCACTTCTGCGCTCTTCTTGGGTAGTCCTTCGCAGCTGCTGTGTTCTTGGAACTCAGGGCTTTCTGGTTAAAAGAACACTAACCCTAGGCCTAACTCAAACCTTAAGCCTAGGAAGGAAAATCAGCCTATGATTCGGGATGGTCTCATGGAAATAGCAGTGGAGGCAGCCAAGTTGTGTCACTTTTGCGCTCCCCTTGGGATGCCTTTAACAGCTGCAGTGTGCCTGGAGCACAGGGCTTCCTGGTTTTAAAAGTCCTAGGCCTAAGCCTAACAGTAACCCTAGGAAGGTAAATCAGCCGGGTATTAGGGTTCTTCCTAAGGAAAAAGCTGTGAAAGCAGCCATGTTGTGGCACTTCTGCGCTCCCTTTGGGATGCCTTTGGCAGATGCAGTAAGCCTGGAACTCAGGGCTTCCTGCTTAAAAAAATCCTAGCCCTAGGCTGAGCCCTAACCCTAACCCTAGGCAGATAAATCAGCCTAGGTATAGGGATGGTGCCAAGGAAAAAGCTGTGAAAGCTGCCATGTTGTTGCACTTTTGTACTCCCCTTGGGATGCCTTTCACAGCTGCCGTGTGCCTGGAGCTCAGGGCTTCCTGGTTTAAAAAACCATGTCCCCAGGTGAGACTGGAGGCAGGTGATTCAGCCTAGGCTTAGCAATGGTGCCAATGAAAACGTGTGGAGGCAGCCATTTTCTGGCACTTTTGTGCTCCCCTTGGGATGCCTTTCGCAGCTGCCGTGTGCCTGGAGCTCAGAGCTTGCTGGTTTAAAAAGCTCTACACCTAGGCGTAACCCTAACCCTAACCGTAACACTGGTCATTTAAAGCAGCCTGGGTTTAGGAATTATCCCAAGGGAAAAGCATTGGAGACAGCCATGTTGTGGCACTTTTGCGCTCCCCTTGGGATGCCTTTCACAGCTGCAGTGTGCTTGGAGCACAGGGCTTCCTGGTTTAAAAAACCACAACTTTAGCTCAAACTGGAGGCTTCTAAATCAGCCTTCGTTTCGGGACGTCCCCAAG
Organism: Ammospiza caudacuta; assembly: GCF_027887145.1. Lineage (NCBI taxonomy): Eukaryota > Metazoa > Chordata > Aves > Passeriformes > Passerellidae > Ammospiza > Ammospiza caudacuta. The sequence goes on from NW_026682982.1 coordinate 188,332, forward strand.
GAAAAAGCTGTGGAGGCAGGCATGTTGAGGCACTTCTGCGCTCTTCTTGGGTAGTCCTTCGCAGCTGCTGTGTTCTTGGAACTCAGGGCTTTCTGGTTAAAAGAACACTAACCCTAGGCCTAACTCAAACCTTAAGCCTAGGAAGGAAAATCAGCCTATGATTCGGGATGGTCTCATGGAAATAGCAGTGGAGGCAGCCAAGTTGTGTCACTTTTGCGCTCCCCTTGGGATGCCTTTCACAGCTGCAGTGTGCCTGGAGCACAGGGCTTCCTGGTTTTAAAAGTCCTAGGCCTAAGCCTAACAGTAACCCTAGGAAGGTAAATCAGCCGGGTATTAGGGTTCTTCCTAAGGAAAAAGCTGTGAAAGCAGCCATGTTGTGGCACTTCTGCGCTCCCTTTGGGATGCCTTTGGCAGATGCAGTAAGCCTGGAACTCAGGGCTTCCTGGTTAAAAAAATCCTAGCCCTTGGCTGAGCCCTAACCCTAAACCTAGGCAGATAAATCAGCCTAGGTATAGGGATGGTGCCAAGGAAAAAGCTGTGAAAGCTGCCATGTTGTTGCACTTTTGTACTCCCCTTGGGATGCCTTTCACAGCTGCCGTGTGCCTGGAGCTCAGGGCTTCCTGGTTTAAAAAACCATGCCCCTAGCTGAGACTGGAGGCAGGTGATTCAGCCTAGGCTTAGCAATGGTGCCAATGAAAACGTGTGGAGGCAGCCATTTTCTGGCACTTTTGTGCTCCCCTTGGGATGCCTTTCGCAGCTGCCGTGTGCCTGGAGCTCAGAGCTTGCTGGTTTAAAAAGCTCTACACCTAGGCGTAACCCTAACCCTAACTGTAACACTGGTCATTTAAATCAGCCTGGGTTTAGGAATTATCCCAAGGGAAAAGCTGTGGAGACAGCCATGTTGTGGCACTTTTGCGCTCCCCTTGGGATGCCTTTCACAGCTGCAGTGTGCTTGGAGCACAGGGCTTCCTGGTGTAAAAAACCACAACTTTAGCCCAAACTGGAGGCTTCTAAATCAGCCTTCGTTTCGGGACGTCCCCAAGGAAAAAGCTGTGGAGGCAGGCATGTTGAGGCACTTCTGCGCTCTTCTTGGGTAGTCCTTCGCAGCTGCTGTGTTCTTGGAACTCAGGGCTTTCTGGTTAAAAGAACACTAACCCTAGGCCTAACTCAAACCTTAAGCCTAGGAAGGAAAATCAGCCTATGATTCGGGATGGTCTCATGGAAATAGCAGTGGAGGCAGCCAAGTTGTGTCACTTTTGCGCTACCCTTGGGATGCCTTTAACAGCTGCAGTGTGCCTGGAGCACAGGGCTTCCTGGTTTTAAAAGTCCTAGGCCTAAGCCTAACAGTAACCCTAGGAAGGTAAATCAGCCGGGTAATAGGGTTCTTCCTAAGGAAAAAGCTGTGAAAGCTGCCATGTTGTTGCACTTTTGTGCTCCCCTTGGGATGCCTTTCGCAGCTGCCGTGTGCCTGGAGCTCAGAGCTTGCTGGTTTAAAAAGCTCTACACCTAGGCGTAACCCTAACCCTAACCGTAACACTGGCCATTTAAATCAGCCTGGGTTTAGGAATTATCCCAAGGGAAAAGCTGTGGAGACAGCCATGTTGTGGCACTTTTGCGCTCCCCTTGGG